>NW_007727643.1:422173-428239 GCF_000696425.1 Galeopterus variegatus
GGGGGGGGGGCGTGGAGAGGACCAGCCTTAAGTGGCATCAGAAACCATAAGTTGGAAAGCAGTCTGCAGTAGTGCTGAAGGCTGGGGAGGAGATGTTGAAGAGTGTTGCAGGACACTGCACTGAAAGAAACTACTGTTTACACCCCTTCAATTACTTTAACTGAGCCAATTTCTAGAAAAAGCAGCTTCTTTAAAAGATGGAAATAAAATGTAGTAAATATAAACTCATCAATATATAAAGTGTCAGTACAAGTTGCATCCAGTTAGCTTTGCTTGTGACAAGTTGCTTTTTATCCCAGCCAGTTCCTGGGAAAATCCTGAAAATGCAGGCAGAATGTTTTAGAATAATCTTAGGTCCACCAGCCTATGGATTCTGGAAGTAGCTTTATTACAATTGACTGGATATCCATGTATAGGAGTGGATGTACCTACCTTTCTTCTCTTGTCAGGGACCTGTCTCTCCTTCCTACACTTACACTCCTACTTTTCAAACTACCTCACTCCCACTCCTGCTTTCCAAACTACTTCTCCCTAGGTAAGGGAATATGCTATTGATGTGACTATGTAGCATCCTGGGGCATTCACTGGACTACATTGACTAGGGGCGTTATCATTCTATGTTATGATCCCAGGCTCGCTCTTTGTTTTGCTGTCCTCTTTTCAGTGCAGCTGGTGAATAAGTAGATTCAGGTCTTTCTCCTCTTTTTTTCACACATTCCTGAATGTGATGGTCATTCTTTCCAGTTTTTAATAAAGAGCCAAGCCAGACACTAATAAGATCTGCAATTTTGATTGAAGCTTTAAGGAATGGTGAAGACCCCTTAGACTTTAAACCCAACCCCCCCCCCCCCCCCCCCCTTGCTCTTATGAGCACTATGAGAGTTCTGCATTGGGCTTCTTACATGTCTTGCAAGCTAAAAGCAGAGATCTTTTTGTTTCACATTTGCTAACTGTTCCTATGTATTTCTCTCTTGAGAGATAGTAATAATTGCTAACATTGAGTGCTTAATCCTTACTAGCCATGCTTCTCAGTGCTTAATGTGGATTAAAGTTATTATCATAATAATCCTATGAGGTAGTACCAATACGGTCTCCTTTTTACAGATGAAGAAAATAAGGAATAGGGATTAAATAATTTGTTCAAGGTCACAGAGGTAGTTAACAGTGAACCTAGGAATTGAACCCAGGGAGTCTGCTCATACCCAATATACTATATACTCTTCTATTGGGAGTGCATGCGGTAGATGCAGAAGAGGATTCTGCCATTCTTAGACCCTGACTTAAGTCCAGTAAATAGTGCCAATACCCCATCCCAGTACTATCCAGGGTGGGGGCCTAGGCAACCTGCATACCCACTGATATGGCTTTTCCCAGAGCCCTGGTGTTTGCACAGTGCACATCACGGGCCTCTACCTTGGTTTACCTCTATTCGCTGATGTCCACCAGCTCCCACATCTTTAGATCAGGTTGACCTACCCATATCCCTTCTGGCAATCCATTAATAAAAGCACCCTGGGGGCACTCCAACCTCCTTTCTGGAATTTTCTTGGAAACATTCATTATGTTCTCACCCCTTCTCCTGCTTCCCGCTCTGTTTTTGTGATTCTTCAGCTTTGGACTTCTTTGTCTTGTCTTTCATTTCCAGTTCTGGCTTCCCCATAATCCCTTGGATATGAATGTTGAAATCTGGTTTCTGGCTTGACCCTTGACCCTTCCTAGGATCATAGCTTACACTCATCATGTGGCTTACTCTCTACTGGCTGCTTTGGGTAAAACCTGGGAGCTCATTGTGAATTTGGAGCTCTGGGTTCTCATAGCAACTTTTTGGCTAAGTGTTTTATTCACACAGAAAAGGTGAACCAGATCTCCAAACCCATTATGCTGGAACTCTGCCAAATTCTGGCCAATGGGAACTTGGTGCCACCTCCCCTATGCAAAGCCACTGGCTGACGCTATCTGTCCCATAGATCAATCACCTAGAACCACAGTTCTCCTACCCATGCAACCGCAGATTCATCCACGGTGTGTGCTTCTGCCCCTTGCCTCACTCCCATAGTGGATCTCCTTTGCTATTGAGGCTGGCCCAAGTCTAGCCCCCTTGGATGGTCTGCTTCTTGCTCTTCTCAGGGTCAGCTATATAGTTACCTATGTTCCCCTGATCTTAAAGTCCCCTCCTTTGTCCCACTTACTGATGCTGCTGAGATCCAATGGGCCTTATTCCTGAGCCCACCTGAGTTCAATCAGTGGCTGATTTTCATTGAGGGTGATTCTGACTCTTCAGCCGAATGTCCTTCCCACTCAGCAGGGGAACCCTAGCTCATTCCTCCTGTTGCAGCTCATGTCATCATGGATCACATTCCCATCTACTCGTACCAAATGTGCAGCCTTCCACGTCCATTGCTCATTCTCCCTCCTTTGGGCTTGTTTCACTTTTCAGTCTTCATCTTCAGCACTTTCTACCTCATTATGGTCTTGTGTCCTCTTCAGCCTCAATTCTGGCTGGCTCTGGTCAACCCGCCTCCAGCTCTGACTGAGCCCTGGAATCTCCCATAATTCTCTGGACTCCCCTACCTGAATGCCTGTGGAGGGTACCTCTATGACTTTACCCTGACTCACAGTGCCATAAGGTCATAACCTCTGGCACCTGGAATCTCCCATAATTCTCTGGACTCCCCTACCTGAATGCCTGTGGAGGGTACCTCTATGGCTTTACCCTGACTCACAGTGCCATAAGGTCATAACCTCTGGCATTTCTTTACCTAGATCTTTATCCTGTTAAGGAATCTCTAGATCCTTATTTACACTTGTAGAAAGTTGAAAATGCCTAAGCCTTTGTATTCTTTTTCCTCTTCCAACCCCCAATTGCTTTAAGCCAAACATCCAAACATTGCTTTTCCTCTTTTGTTGATTTAGCTGCTTTTTGTTGTCTTTAGCTTTGTTGTTCTACTGAGGAGGAATCTTGCCCTTCCTTTCTTCTGTATGAATGTCCCTTTGGCTCCTACTATCAAGGAATATTTTTTTCCTTAAAAAATGTCATCAGTGGCCAAACATATAGTTGTTTCTTCTGATGTTAATTTTTGTTACTCTACATGTGATATCTTTCTTTCTTTCACTCACTTTTTTCCCTTCTGTGGACATGTTTCTTACAAGTCATGTAAAGACTCTTACTAGGGTGTTGGTGAGTGTGTGAGAATAAAGAAGAAATGTGAAGTGAAGCCCCAGCAACTCCAGGGGCTGAGAAAACCATTGTCCCCAGGGTGAGCTCATTTGGCAGGTGTCACTATTTCTGTCTCAAAGTCCTGGTCTATTTTCACTGATGCAAAGGAGCATTCAGAGCATTTGAGTATAGCCTGTCACCAAGCTGGGCTTAGCCTGGGCCAAACTGGGAAGCAGGCAAAGTTTACCTTCAGTAACACAGAAGGTGTAGTGCTTACATTGTAGAGTCAGATCTTTCATGTTATAAAGGCATTTTCGTGCAATAGATAAAAGCTTGAATTCTGCAGTTAGTAAGAATGAGTTCAGATCCAACCTCTGTTACTTAACAGCCATGTAATCATGGACAAATCACTTAAGAATTTCAGACCTCAGCTTTCTCATTTGTAAGGTGGTCAGGCATTCATCTATTCAACAAACACTTACTGAGTGTTTAGTATGCACCAGATGCTGTTCTAAGTGCTGGAGAAGCAGAGGTGACCCCAAATTCCCTATGTTCCAGCATTCTTTACCTAGCAGGAACAGAGAAAATGCATAAAATACTTAATTATATGGCATGTCAGAAGGTAGTAAATGTTGTGGAGAAAAAAAGGATGGTAGATGAATTTATACTACAGTACCTCTCATGAAATATAAAAATCTTACAACAGTATAGTTCCATTTATCCCCCTGTTCTTTGTGTTATTGTTGTAATATACTCTACATTTATCTTAAACTCTATGATATTGTGTTATAATTTTATCTTTAAATACCCATGTCTTTTAAATGGTCATATGTCTCTAAAATAGAAGAAAAAATATATATATACTTTTATATTTACCTCGTATTTATTATTTGTTTATTATTTTTATTTACACATGTTTATGGCATACAGAGTTGACTATCAGTATTTGTGTACAGTATGTGATGATCAAATCAATATTATTAGCACGTTCATCATTACAAACCATAGTCACTTCTTGTGTCCTTTATGCAATTACTTCCTATCCCCGCTTCCATTCCCCCTTTCCCACCTCTAGTAACTATACATCTGTTCTCTCCTACTGAAAGTTCAACATTTTATTATGTTCTTTCTTTCTTTGCTTCTTAATTCCCACTTATGAGTGAGGACACATAGTGTTTCTCTTTCCGTGCCTGGCTTATTTCACTTACAATGTCCTCCAAGCTCATCCATATAGCTGCAAATGGCAGAATTTCATTCCTTTTTATGGCTGAGTAGTGTTTCATTCTGTTTATATACCACATTTTTGTTTTTTTTTTTCCTTTTTCCGTGTCCGGCAACGGATCGCAACCCTCAGTGTCGCCCCTGTACCGGACCACGACCGGCAACGGGATCGCAACCCTACGGGATCGCAACCCTCGGTGTTGCTCCCGCGCCTCGCTCAGCCAGTGAGCGGGAACCGGCCTGTATGTGGGATCCGAACCCTCGGTGGGAGCGCCGCCGCACTTCCCAAGCAGCGCACTATAGCAGTGCGCCACCGGGCCAGCCCATATATACCACATTTTCTTTATCCAGTTGTCTGTTGATGGACATTTAGGTTGGTTCCATATCTTGGCTATTGTAAATAGAGCTGTGATGAACATGGGAGTGCAGGTATCTCATCAACACGATGATTTCTATTCCTTTGTATATGTACCCAGTAGTGGGATTGCTGAATCACATGGCAGTTCTATCTGTAGTTGTTTGAGAAACCTCCATCCTGTTCTCCATAATGGCTGTGCTAATTTACAGTCCCACCAACAGGGTAGAAGAGTTCCCCTTTCTGTGCATCCTCGCCAGCATTTGTTATTCTCAGTCTTTTTGATAATAGCCAGTGTAGCTGGGGTAAAATGATATCTCAGTGCAGTTTTGATTTGCATTTCCCTGATGATTAGAGATGTTGAGCAGTTTTTCATGTACCTGTTGGCCATTTGTATAACTTCCTTTAAAAAATGTCTACTCATCTCCTTTGCCCATTTTTTAAATGGATTATTTGGTTTTTTACTGTGAAGTTGTTTGAGTTCCTTGTATATATATTCTGGATATTAATCGCTATCGGATATATAGTTTGCAATATACTCACACTCACCGTTTCTGATGTTCTTCCTTCCTTCCTGTGTATTCAGATTTCTATCTGTTGTCATTTCTCTTCATTTAGAAGAACTTTCTTTAGCATTTCTTATAGTAAAAATTACTGGCAACAAATTCTCTCAGTTGTCATTTCTCTAAAAATGTGATCATTTTGCCTTCATTTTAAAGGATAGTTTTGTTGAATATAAAAATCTGGTCGATAGCTTTTTTCTTTCAGCACTTTGAGGATGTTGTCTTGTTGTTAACTACCTTGCATGATTTTTTTAGAAATTAATTGTCATTTGTAATGTGATTTCTCTGTTCGTAATGTATTGTTTTACTCTTGCTGTTTTCAAGATTTTCTTTTTTTCTTTGGCTTTCAAAAGTTTTACTATGATGTGCCTAGGTGTAGTTTCTTTGTATTTATTTATAAGCTTACTAGATCTGAAAGTTTAGCATTTTTGCGCCAAATTTTGGAAATTTTCTGCCATATTTCCTCAAATGTTTTCTTCTGCACCATTCTCTGTTTCCTTTTGGGACTCTTATTACATGTAAATTCAACAGCTTGATATAGTCTCATAGGATGATTAAGTGTTGTTCATTTTGCTTAAGTAATTTCTTTCCTTTTCTTAAATTAGCTAATTTCTATTGATCTATCATGTTTACTGACTTTTTTTCTGCCATCTAGAATATGCTTTTAAGCCTATCTTATGCAATTTTAATTTCAATTATTGTTCTTTTCATTTAAAAAATTTAATTTTAATTCTGTTTAATAGCTGTAATTGCTCTGTCAGATTTCTCAT
>NW_007727643.1:429391-432550 GCF_000696425.1 Galeopterus variegatus
ATATATATATATATTGTAGAGACTCTGGATCTCATTATATTACAGTGAAGAATATTGGCTCATACTCTAAACTCTGCCTTCCCTGCATTGGGAAGGAGCTGAGATTCCCTCTCAGTTCTTTTGGCTTCTGTATTTTGTTTTTGCTGTGGCTCTAGAAATCTCCCTTGAACATGCACAGTTCAATGATTACTCAATAATTAGGAAAGTTTATATACATATTTTGGTGGTTCAATTCTTCTTCAGCTTTTTCTTTTTTGGCATTTCTCCTCTCTTTATTTTCCAAGCCACTCTCCTAAACCAAAACTCTATCCTCTGATACCTTAAATCAGCAGGTCTATGGCTTTCTCTAGTCTTGCCTCATGGGAATTGTGGGTGCCCTCAGGCAAACAGCCACAGACATGCACACATTATTGTATATAATTTTGGTCTTTCAAGGGCCAACTTCCCTACAGTTTCTTTCTATATTTGGTTGCTCTCCAGTACTTTCAAATGTGTTTTTAAAATCTTTTGTCTAAATTTTTAAATTGTTTTCTGCAGGATGGATAGTCTAACCAAGTTGTTCTACTATTATCAGAACCAGGAATTCACTTTTGAACATTTTAGTCTTGACCTGTTTATTAAACATTTATGTGAAAACATTGAGTAGGCANCCAATGAGAGTGAATCATAAAAGCAATTGCCTATTTCACAGAATTATTACATGGCAAATCACAAATTATGTTAATATATAAAGAGCTCATAAAATTAATATGAAAATAAGGAGTTATTGTTTAATGGGTACAGAATTTCAATTTGGGATGAGGAGTAAGTTCTGGACTTGGATAAAACTGATGGTTGCACAACAACGTGTATGTTCTTACTGCCAATGATTGCACACTTAAAATGGCTAAAATGATAAATTTTATGTTATGTATACTATACCCCAATAAAAAGCAATAAGGAAATGGCAACTCATTATAAAAATAGGCAAAATAAAGACAGAAAGATAAACACAAATGGCTATTAAAGGGGCCGAGCCCGTGGCGCACTCGGGAGAGTGCAGCACTGGGAGCGCAGCAGCGCTCCCGCCGCGGGTTTGGGTCCTATATAGGGATGACCGGTGCGCTCACAGCACTCACTGGCTGAGCGCGGTGTAGCTGGTCTCAAAAAGGACAAAAAAAACCCCCAAAAAACCAAATGGCTATTAAACGTATAAAAAGAGTTCTACCTACCTAATAATTGAATTAATGAATTAGAGAAATACAGATTAAAATTAAAAAGTCATATTTTTCGCCTGTCACGTTGGGCCTGTTGAAAATGTTTGATAATATATTATGTTGATAAAGACATGGAGGAACAGTAATTCCATTTATTATTGGTAGAATGCAAAAAAGTACAATGTTTTCAGAGAGCAATTTGACAATATCTATCAAACTTTGAAAGACATATACCATTTGACCTAGTAATTCCATATGTTGATGTACATACATATTCATACATACATCATTTATATATAATATATTCATACATATATGCACTAGCATATTTACATAGCTATTCCTTGCTGCATTGCTTTCAGTAGCCTCAGACAGGATAAATCAGTTATAGTATAAACAAACAGCAGAATTCATTATTTCTGTGCAATCCTTAAAAGGAAGGAGGCAAATCAACGTAATCAGCTAAAAAAAATTAGAGCAAAGTGAGAAATAGTATACATTGTGTACTAGTATACTGATTATGCAAAAAAGGGGAACTATACATACATATACATATATNCCAATGAGAGTGAATCATAAAAGCAATTGCCTATTTCACAGAATTATTACATGGCAAATCAGAAATTATGTTAATATATAAAGAGCTCATAAAATTAATATGAAAATAGGGAGTTATTGTTTAATGGGTACAGAATTTCAATTTGGGTTGAGGAATAAGTTCTGGACTTGGATAAAACTGATGGTTGCACAACAACGTGTATGTTCTTACTGCCAATGATTGCACACTTAAAATGGCTAAAATGATAAATTTTATGTTATGTATACTATACCCCAATAAAAAGCAATAAGGAAATGGCAACTCATTATAAAAATAGGCAAAATAAAGACAGAAAGATAAACACAAATGGCTATTAAAGGGGCCGAGCCTGTGGCGCACTCGGGAGAGTGCAGCGCTGGGAGCGCAGCAGCCCTCCCGCCGCGGGTTCGGGTCCTATATAGGGATGACCGGTGCACTCACAGCGCTCACTGGCTGAGCGCGGTGCGGCTGGTCTCAAAAAGGACAAAAAAACCCCCCCAGAAAACCAAATGGCTATTAAACGTATAAAAAGAGTTCTACCTACCTAATAATTGAATTAAGGAATTAGAGAAATACAGATTAAAATTAAAAAGTCATATTTTTCGCCTGTCACCTTGGGCCTGTTGAAAATGTTTGATAATATATTATGGTGATAAAGACATGGAGGAACAGTAATTCCATTTATTATTGGTAGAATGCAAAAAAGTACAATGTTTTCAGAGAGCAATTTGACAATATCTATCAAACTTAGAAAGACATATACCTTTTGACCTAATAATTCCATATGTTGATGTACATACATATTCATACATATATCATTTATATATAATATATTCATACATATATGCACTAGCATATTTACACAGCTATTCCTTGCTGCATTGCTTTCAGTAGCCTCAGACAGGATAAATCAGTTATAGTATAAACAAACAGCAGAATTCATTATTTCTGTGCAATCCTTAAAAGGAAGGAGGCAAATCAATGTAATCAGCTAAAAAAAATTAGAGCAAAGTGAGAAATAGTATGCATTGTGTACTAGTATACTGATTATGCAAAAAAGGGGAACTATACATACATATACATATATTCATAAATACAAACACACACACAAACATTAATACACACAATCCTAAAATGTATCTAGAATGATTTGGGAGAAGTTATTACAGCTTTTCCTCTAGATAGGGGATATAGTTTGTGGGTCTGAGGTATGAGGGAAACTTACTGTGTAC
This sequence comes from Galeopterus variegatus, assembly GCF_000696425.1. Classification (NCBI taxonomy): domain Eukaryota; kingdom Metazoa; phylum Chordata; class Mammalia; order Dermoptera; family Cynocephalidae; genus Galeopterus; species Galeopterus variegatus. The sequence goes on from NW_007727643.1 coordinate 432,397, forward strand.
TATATGAGTATGTCTCTCACTACTTAAAAGAAAAGGTTGTTTTTATCATGTACTCATATTACTCTTCCATAAAATTGTAAAAACTTTTCATTAGGGCCGGCCCGGTGGCGCACTGCTACAGTGCGCCACTTGGGAGCGCGGGGGCGCTCCCGCC
>NW_007727643.1:432897-434028 GCF_000696425.1 Galeopterus variegatus
CATTAATACACACAATCCTAAAATGTATCTAGAATGATTTGGGAGAAGTTATTACAGCTTTTCCTCTAGATAGGGGATATAGTTTGTGGGTCTGAGGTATGAGGGAAACTTACTGTGTACTATGCGAGTATGTCTCTCACTACTTAAAAGAAAAGGTTGTTTTTATCATGTACTCATATTACTCTTCCATAAAATTGTAAAAACTTTTCATTGAAGTACAATATAGACATGAAAAGTACACATATCACGGGTGTACACCCTGATTGATTTTCACACACTGAGAGCACTGATACAACTAGCATAAGAATATAACCAGCACCTCTGAAGCTCCTCTCGATCCTGTTCCAATTGTTACTGCCCAAGGGATTATCCTTGCATTTTAATGGAATATTTAGACGTATTTCTTTCAATGCTTAGAGTTAATTATTATCTATATTCTCCAAATGTGGACAAAAGAATTAAAACGTTTTTAATTCCCTATCTCTTCTTTATCTCCTGTAAGATTCTATCTGGAAGTTAAATTATAGATTGTTTCTGCTATTTTTTAAACATCAGGTACAGCTTTTTTAATTTAATGGACTTTCCTGGTTTCCTGGCTCATCCCTGCTTCTAGAATATTATGTCTTTCCCCAGTAGTCCGCAGTAATGTTGGGTATTTTTTCCAGCTGCCCAGCATCTCGACTCTCTTTCCTATATTTTAGAAATTTTCTACTTCATAACCTAAGCCTTGCCTAGCAGGAGAGAATCTGAAAGTAATGGAGATTACTTTCCCAACCTGCCTTGCAACTGGAGGCCAGGCTTGCCAGTCAGACACTCTCACCCTAAGGACAGCAAAAATCTGTCTTGATGATGGGAGGTGGCAGCAGTGGCAGCACCATCTGGTCTCTGGAGGCAAGGGGGTGGTTGTTCTAATGACATTATCCACTCTATGTTTCTAAGATATTTCCATGTTTATGTGCTCATAAATGGTGTCCACAGTCCATTTTACTGCTGTAGAGAATTCCCATTGTATGAACATGATATAGTTTATTATCTCATTTGCTGCTTAGGTAGATTTGAGTTGTTTCAGGTTTTTTTTTTCTTTTTTTTTTTTTCCTTTTTGTCTTTTTTCGTGTCCGGCAATGGATCGCA
>NW_007727643.1:434399-455732 GCF_000696425.1 Galeopterus variegatus
TTTTTTTCCTTTTTGTCTTTTTTCGTGTCCGGCAATGGATCGCAACCCTCAATGTCGTGCCCATACCGGACCGGGACCGGCAACGGGATCGCAACCCTAGATGCTGCAGCCGCACCTCGCTCAGCCAGTGAGCGGGAACCGGTCTGTATGTGGGATCCGAACCCTTGGCGGGAGCGCCGCCGCACTCCCAAGTGGCACACTGTAGCAGTGCACCACCGAGCCAGCCCTTTTTTGTTTTTTAATTACAAAAAGAATGCTACTCCCAACAACTTCAAATGTTTCCTGGTACACATGGACAAGGGGCTCTCTCTTGGACACTAAATATTTATACCCTATCCCAGAAAATAAAATCACAATATATAGGAGTGGGGTCATAAAACTGATAGGTATTAGATTACCCATGTAAGGTAAATATCTGACATTATCATCATCATCAGGATCCTAGACTAATCGATTGGAATCTATCTCAACAGTACCATTGCCCTTGTATTAAGGAGGGAATATGTGTCCTCTATCCATTTCAGCAAAACTTCTCTTCTCTTTTCTTTTGGGGGATCTGAGAGACTTCTTTTGTGGTCCTCTGAACCAGTCTTTTCCAGTGGGCTGCACTGAAGAGAACCTAATGTCCTCATTCACACTCAAGAATGAACACACCATTGTGAGTTGCCTTCTCAATGTAAGAAGCATTTGAACTTGATACAAATAATGCTTTAGCACAAATGGAGAAGTTTCTAGTAGCTGAATTTAATGACTTGTCATCTGGATAGTTGAGGAGAGGGCCTTCCTTCCTTCCTTTCTTCCTTCTCATCAAGGATGCCATCTATGCAGCTGCCTTGGACAGATTAGGCATGCATTCCCCGAGAGCATTCTGAAAAAACTGACACTTTGGGCTCATTTGCATTTCTAATGGAAGAGGGGCAGGACGTTCCATGAGCTGAATCCTGGTACAAGCTGGGCTTGGGAAAGTGCTTCAGGCAATAGTATTTTTTCAATTCTGTACTGGGAAAAACCTGAAATGTACTTAGCCAAACACTCTGAGCCCTGAGGCACTTGAAGCAAAATGTAATCCATATGCTTCTGATTCATTTCACTCATCTCAAAGGTTCTTCAGAGTGGGGTTTCACCGCTAACAAGTCTTCAAACTGTTCAACTCTTCTTTCTCCACAATAAGAAAGACGCATCTGCTGAACCCATTTCCCAAAAGACAATAACAGTCAGACTCAGCATTCAGAATTCCTATTTCTAGGGTCCTGCATGTAACAGAATATATACTGTGTCCTTAAAAATTCATCCTTTTTGTGGGAGAAGGTAATTAAAATTGTGTTTATTTTTTAAAACTTTTTATTGAAACATATTGGTTGTACATATTTATGGGGCACAGAGTTATGTTTCAATACATGTGTTCAGTGTACATGTGTGATGATCCATTCAGGGCAGTCAGCATATTTATCCTTGCAAAACCCAATCATTTCTTTGTGAGGTGCACATTTGATCTCCTCTCTTTTAGTTGTTGGGTAACATGCAGAAAATCATTGTTAATTGTAGATTCCTGGGTCGACTGTACACCAGTAGGATTTATTTTTCCTGTCTTGCTGTAATTTTGTGTCCATTAACCAGCCTCTCACCGTTTTCCCTCCCCCTCCCACCTCTAGTAACCAGTTATTCCCTCTCCATTTAACAGTTCGACTTCTTCCTCTTCTAACTATTATTATTATTTATTTGGCTTTTTGTTTTGTTTTGTTTTGTAGAAGCACCGAAGCATCCTAGTAAAAACTTGCAAAAGGTGGAGGAAAGATCATGCTAAGGAATGATTTTGTTTTAAAGATTCACAAGTTCTTAGGATTAGAAGGGAGCTGAAATTCTATGATTTAATTTGATTTAATTGTCTATTTATTTTATATGGTTTTGATTACATTTAATATTTTTTTCTCTGATATGGAAAGAATTTCTTTTCTCTTTCCTTCCTTCCTTCGACACAAACTGGCAATTGTATATCCCAGGCAGAAAATATTTGGGGCCATTGTTAGAACATGTCACAGATAATCTGATCTCCTATTTTTTCCCCTTTAATTGGAAAATATAGCCTTTGTACACATAAAGAGTAAAACATGAGGACTTGTATAGAACAGAGTAGATCCTTGAAATATTTTAGCTGTCCAGGGAATTGAACAGAAATAGCACAGAAGATAGTCAGGAAAGCCCAGGTAGCTGTCCAGGGAATTGAACAGAAATAGCACAGAAGATACTCAGGAAAGCCCAAGATAGGACTTGAATTTAAGCAGGAATCTGGCAAATATAGTTAGGGAATCCAAATTCTGTGAGATTGCTGAGTACTACTCCCAGGGCAGAAACTGCTTGCTTTCTGGCTCATTTTATATAATCTGCTATTCATATTATATTTTATAAAACTCTTTACATTTGTCATTTCATTTAATAAAGAAGAGTCAGGAGAGAGTGTTCGACTGTCTACTCTTACATCGGCATGCACAGCCAGTTAGAATATTTTGATTAAACTGACTAGTTATTTTACACTGTGAGTCAATTTGGTCAAATAACTAGTTAACTCTGTCAACCTGATTGATTATTTTTTTAAGTTAAATTGAATTTCAACTGAATTCAAGCATGTCAAGTTAATTAAACTAGTTATAGCTTAAGTAAAATAATTATTCTAGTGAGCATTGTCTTTGAATTTTTTTGAATTGACAGAATTTATATTACTGGCCTGGATCTTCAAGTTACTCAGGTCTAATAGTTTTCCATTCTATCTAGAGCCATTATGACATATGGTAAATGAAATGCAATTTTCCCCAGTAGCTTATAAAAAAGGCTAAAAATAGCTGTTACTTCACCTACAAAACTTTTCTACCCATATTTTCCCTTATGAAGAAGAAACGAGTCAATAAAAAAATAGGACAAAAAAGCTGTGGAGAGGAAAAAGTTTTTTTTTTTTTTTTTTTTTTTTTTTTTTTTAAAGCATTGATTATCTTTTAAATCAAATCTCAAATCCTGTTCTGGAGTAATCCATTTTCAGCATTAGTAGTTTATGGGAAAGCAGCCTTGAAAGGAAAGTATCTTCTTACCCAGGTTCCATATTGTCACCCAAAAGCATGTGTGATGCTTATGTAATGTTTCCAATAAAATGGAACAAACAGCATTTAGAGAAATACTATTTTCTGCATAACATTCTCTTGTTTTATGATATAAAATATGCACCTTTACTTTGAAACTAGTTGATTACTCCAAATAAGCAGGGTCATATAAAAATGTTTTGTCAGGGCTGGCCCGGTGGCGCACTGGAGAGTGCGGCGCTCCCGTCGAGGGTTCGGATCCCATGTGGAGACCAGTTCCCGCTCCGGGCGCGACACCGAGAGTTGCGATCCCGTTACCGGTCAGTAAAAAAGACAAAAAGGAAAAAAAAATGTTTTGTCATATTCCTGAAAAATTACTACATTTACAAAAACATGTTTGTGGGTTGCTAGATGTTAATTTAATGGGATGGCACTCTTTTTCTCCCACGTAGCCAAATATAGGGTCTGACTAAACTTAACATCACTTTTCTCATGTAGTACCCAATTCTCTATCCTATTCCTATCCCAATTTACTTAGCTTACAGAAAAATGTTTTGATTTCTCATGGAGGAATTCAAGGCCCTGGTGTACTTTTCTAGCTTTGTCTTCCACTGTGAGACCCAGCCCCAGCCACACTGGTGGATTCCCTGTTCTGGGCACAAGCACGTCAGCCTCTACATTTCTCACCCCTGACCCTTTGCTGTAGTTGTCTCCTCCATGTGGCCTCTCCTTCCTCTCTCCTTTACTAATATCACTTATCCATCTTTAAGACCTTCATGCTCCCCTTCACCAAGATAGAAGGCTTTTCTTGTCCTCCATCTCCTCCATGTGGCCTCTCCTTCCTCTCCCCTTTACTAATATGACTTATCCATCTTTAAGACCTTCATGCTCCCCTTCACCAAGATAGAAGGCTTTTCTTGTCCTTAGGGATCACAAGCCTCTCCCTATCCTAAAATACTTTAGCACTTTCTGCTCACTCCCCACATCTGGTAATGACATGTTCTCTGTTGTTGTTAGACATGATCTTATAAATTTTCATCCTTTTCTCTCCAACTAGACCACAAGTTCATTGAAGAAAGAATACATGTCATATGTTTTGAATAAATATATGGTAACGAACTCTGCTATTTATCATCATCATCATCATCAATAGTACCTTACATTTGGATAATGACATACTATTGTATAGACCCATCTAAAAATGAGTGTTCTACTCAATTCTCACAATGAGTTTTGAAAAGTTATGACATAATTATCTCCATTTCACAGAGGAGTAAGCCAAGGCTCAAAAACTTGTGATTTTTCTCAATTTCATACAGTAAGTGTCAGAAACAAGATCTGAAGCCTGATTTACTTTTGGCAGGGTGGAGTGTGGGGGGAGATTTTTATTAAGATAAATGTGACAAAAGTAAGCTATTTAAAGATTACTAAATGAAATATGAAGATCTTCTTAGTTGAAACTATCACTCACTAAGCATGAACTCTCTATTACCAAAGTGTTTACACATGACACCATTTAATTCTGATAAAGTTCCTGAAAAGTGGATATTACAATCACTTCTTTATAGATGAAGAAACTGAGGCTCATAAATTTTAAGTGATTTGCCTAAAGTCACAGAAAAGAAAGTGGTAGTCCAGAGTGTCTGATCTTATCCAGCCTGATCTCAAAGCACATGCTCTTTCTATTACATTGCGCTGTTTCTCTAGAGCCCTAGAGCAAAATCAAAAGAAAGGAAATGTCTTACAAATAAATTGTGCAGAATGTCAGAGACAATACAGATACTCCTATGATAAAAAGTGGGTCCATAATCTGTCTCAGTTAAATATTCATTGATTGTATTCTTGTTTAATTGTCATTTCTTACTCATAAATTTTGATTGATTTACACACATATTTGCTTTATACTACCTATGTTCTAAAAAGGATGAATATGAGACTTCTGCTTTTAGCTCCAAAGGTGTATAAAGTAGACATTAGTAAGTTAAAAATGCATTTTGTTAATACTAGACCAAACACTAAATAACAAATGGAACAAAGAGCTATAGCTAATTAGCCAGTAATGGAGCCAAAATAGAATCATTACACAACTCAATTAGTCCAAATAGGAAAAGAGGAAAGGTACAAAGATCAAATGGGACAACTACAAAACACATAGTAAAATGATAAATTTAAGCCTAAACATACTAATAACCTTATTAAATGTAAATGCTCTAAATACTCCAGCTGAAAGACAGAGATTACCAGATAGATAAAAGAGTCTAAAGAAAAAATATACTTTAAATATAAAGATACAGTTTAAAAATAAAAAGTGAAAAAAAGAATATGAGGAGACTCTTTATGTTTTTCTTATTTTTTCTAGCTTCATTTCCCATTATCTGGGCCTGCTCTGCTTTTTAGTTATGTAGTTTTGTGGGAGTAGTAAGGATTTGAAATATTCTCCAGGCCTTCTGTCTAGTTAGTAGCTGATCTATGATTCAAAAAAACTAACAAGAAAAAGATTGCCAACTGTCCAGTGTTGAACCACATGAACAGGTGTTGATTTTTCTTCTAAGGAAACAAGGAAAGAAATATTTATATAGGTGTATTTAACAAATTTAAGCAAATTGTTTTTGAGTAATAGAAATGACATGTGTTCATTGTAGAAAAATTTGGATACCTTTCTAAGCACAAAGAAGAAATTAAAATTATTCAATATCATGACATTCATAAAAAAAACCCACTCATCATATTTTAGACATTTCTGTATTACCAAAATTGAGCACACATGTTTTACAAAAATGGGGTTAAATTAATTTTTTCACTTGGAAATACATTATAGATATCTTTTCATGTCAATACATATTCTATAAAAATCTAATGACCTTTATTATGTCATATGCTATACTGTAATTTATCTCAATAGTAATTATAGCCAGTGTGTGTTGCCATGTGTCAGGCACTGTGCTAGGAGCTTTTACATTATTCATTTGGTCATTCTTCCTCACTGTGTAACTATCTGAGTAATGTTCATTGCCATGACAGTATATTTTTTTGTATTGCTCATTAGCCAAGTTCTCATATTTTACAGTAAATGCTAAATTTTTCTTTGGCATTGACTTGACATTATGCTATTCTGCACACCTCTAAAATGTTGTATCTTTCTATTGCTATTTCTCATGCCCACCCAATACAACATTCCACCTGTTGAATGCATCCATGAAAATATGTCCCTCAGTTGAAATAAAAATATAATTCTACACAGTGATCCAAACTTAGCAGCACTTTGGTGAATGTTTTAAGGGCATCAGCATCGTACCATAGTACTTCCTAATACCCTACTTTGTGTCACTAATTTGTGTTCAAGTTTTGCTATTTTGAGAAATGCTGTGATGAGCATCCTTGTGGATATATAAGTAAATTGTATCATGATCATGCCATGACTTGTCTGATGTCCAGATGTTCTCACCCACTCTCAGGACCTGAACTGTGCATTAAGATACTTTCTTGGTGTTGAATATAAGTCCAAATCCATGATGTGCTGGAGTGAGCTTCTGTTAACTTGTAAGAGTTAATTATGTGTATCTCTTTACAACTCAGCATTCAGTTGCATCACCTTGAAGTCAGCCATGGTGGGACTATTTACACCACAGAAATCAGCAAACACTACAAATCAGGGAGATTTCTTTACTCTGGTGGGCCCATTGTTAAACATTTACCAGCACATGGCCGGCCTTATTGATGAGTTAATACAGGTATCTTTTATGCAGCACCACACAGTGACTCAGTTGGCATAATTCCTAATCAATATAGTGCTGTCTACCAGCCAAGTAGTCTGTAACATAGCAGTGCTGAATATATAGTGTGGCCCAAGGTCACTCAGTCAGTAAGGTGGAATCAGAATTTTAAACCCAGGTGTTCTCTATCTCCAAGGCCCATGTTCCTCTGCTCTGTCCTGCTGTTTCAGGAAAGGGCAGCCTCTGGAAACAGACTGCCTGGCTTTACCACTTGACCAGCTATGTGACTGTGGGCAAGTTACCAGCTTCTCAATCCCTAACTTTTTTTCATCTGCTAAAAAGTAACATTGTCTATCCTGTGATATTGTGAGGGTTAAATGAAGTAATGAATCCAAGGAACTTAGTACAGTGCCTGGCACACAAGTGCTCAATAAATATTAACTATTATTTATGTATATTAGGAATCTTCAAGGAGTTCATGGATTCATGTTATCTTTTAATTTTATTTTTCCACAAACTTTTTGAAGTACACTAGTATTTTGAAGCACACAGTTTAATAAGCTAGTATCTTTTATCTAGCACTTATCCATCTTTTATCTCACAATATTCTTTTAAGGTTAGGAATGTTTGACCGCTTTGTTTTTTAAAAAACTTGGAAATTTAAATAAGCACAGAAATTCCTTTCTGTTTTTTTTTTTAAAGTTAATACATATTTCAGTCTATAAGTTATAGTTTCATTATGAAACAGCTATTTACCACTTTACTTAGTTGATCAAGTTTCCTTGAAACACTAAATAAATTCACAGGAGCATTTGGATATCTGGAGAAATAATTTTCTTTTGAAAAAATTATTGTACTACAGCCTGAATACCTTAATTTTGGCTAATCATTAGAAATCTGGTTCTTGCTACCTTGGAAAAACATAGTCCTCTTAGATTTCTCATCATGAGGAAGTCTGCAGTTTGGACATAATGTTCTTATCGTTTGAAGGAACATCTCTTGATAAATGGAAATGTTAACTTTCAGGAGAAAATCTACTTCTACCAAACTTATTTGGAAGGAGTTTAATGTTTTCTCTCAACTCCTCTGTCAATTGATAGTGTGGAAGAAGTTTTGGGGTCATGTTTTTTATAAAACAAAATCAGCAACAGATTGAGTAGAACAGTTCCTGGCTTATAGTAACCCCTAGTGCATATTTATTGAATGAATCATGAATCACTCTAAGTGGCTACTGTGCTACACACACAGATATAACATCTGATAAAAAACAAAATCTGATCTAAAATACACATTGTGATGTAGATCATCCTTGTATTTCATAGGAATAATGTTTCGACTGATAGCTTTTTTATAAAGTGCCTGGTAGTTTTCTTGAAGTTATCTGGCCACCTGGACACTGAGTGCAAAGTAAAAAGGACATTGGCCTGAAAGGGCTGCAGAGGCATAACTGGTAGTCGGTGGTGCCCCTTCTTTGTGGTGAAACCTGATGGCAACAATTAGTCCTCTTAGCCACAAATGTTTTACTCCGCTGATACCCCAGACTGTGATGAAAAAGTCTGAAAACAGATCGAATGTTTGAAATTTCTTCATTATTTTTGTGTGTCCGTTTTCTAGAATTTGGATTTTAATAGCATTTCCTTTGATGCTTTGGTGACACTTTACAACAGTTTCTAGTTTTCTGTGGCACTTTGACAGCTGGAGCCAGTTTCTCCCAGTGCAAACACAACTTGCCTCTCAGCTCTGCCCCAGACTGAGAACATCAGCCACCTGCAGGGCCTAGCCACAATGCCGATAGCTGGGGCCAACCAAAAAGAGGCTTTCTCTCTCCCAAAGTTTTTCCAGAGAATATTTACAGCTCCGTTTTCTATACAGATGAAACAAACAATATGAATCTGTGAGTCAAAGTCCCATAAAGTGTAACAAGCAGCTTGTGTGACTCAGCCCAGCCTGACAGAGACCTGCAGTAGCTCAGAGACACCAGGCTGTCCTGCTCTTCTCAGTTCCCCACTTTCTGTCCATCGCAGGCCAGATGAACTTGTGAAAGAAGGAAGCTGGGGCTTCTGCAGCTAGTCCAGTCAGGAAAGAGGGGAAGATATTTTATGTGTCCAGAAGCATAGGCTCTCACCCTCACTTCCTCTGCCCTCACTGGCCAAAGGAAGTGGCTGTATATTTCATCTGTCTAGTACTCGGCTTCCTTGGCTATCCGAAAAGATGATGAACCACATGATGTCGAAGGCTTTCCAAACCTGATATTTTAACATTTAAAGAAATGCTATTAATGGAGTGATTACTGAGTGCCTTTTTCATATACATTATCTCATTCTGTTTTTGCAGAAGCCTGTCCTACTGTTATTATCCTTATTTTATAGATGAAAAAACTGGAACTCAGAGAGGTTAGGCACCTTGATCAAGTTCATGAACACATAGTAGAGCAAGAATTCAATCCCAGGCCAGCCTGAACCAAATCCCAAAGCCCTACCCACTACCCTGAGCTGTGTCTGACACACCCTTGATGTTTCTATAGCATTTGGTAATCAATATCTTAAACTGCCATCAGACTAAAGTCTCAGGAGATTCTCTGGACATTCCTCTAAATGTCTCTTTTACAATTTTCTGTCTTCCCATCCGTCGGCATTAAGAATCCAGTTCTATACCATGTTTGATGGCAAATGTCCGTGCAACACAAAGAAGCTGCAGGATCTTATCTGGTCATTTCGTTTGTGCAAGCGAGGCTCTATGGAGTCTGGATGTCTGTGACTCATCCATCAGCTCTGGAATCGCTTTCAAAACTTACTGATCTCCTGACAGAAATGGGCAATGGCTTCACAGAAAATGGAAAGCTCTGAACCTTTGCCAAAATCTCAAACCCAAATGAAACCCAACTGCTTACATTGAGGATGGGTAATAACTTTGTTCTTCTGGCTCTTGCAAAGTCGAAGATGCCTCTCCTTCCATTCCTCTAGGCTTAATGAATGAGAAATTAAAGTGAGCCAAACATGCACCTAGTGAGGAGGGGCTGCCAGAAGATAATTTCTCATCTAATAGGCTTAAGATTTTCTCTGACTTGGTTAAGCCCGAGACAGTCCATTTAGAGAAAAAGCAGTTAAAGGAAATCTGATAAAAATCTTCCATTACTGCTAAGGCAGAGGTTTTTAGGAAACAGAGTGGTAAAATAGAGAGAATATGTGCTTTGGTTTTTGTGGGACCCTGGCATGACTCCGAATTCTTCCACTTAATACCTGTGTGACCTTAGGTAAGTTATTTAGCCTCTCTGAGCCCTAATTTCATCATATATAAAAACTAGGACAATATTATTTATCACATAGGTTTGTTGTGAGGATTAAATGAATTAATTATGTAATTTTCTGGTCATGCATAGTAAGAATATTTATCTTCATTTTTTATTATCATTATCAAACATTCAGTAACAATGATTATCTTCAATGTTTTGGGATGATATGTTCACCCCAAATCACTCCTAAATTCCACAGAATTATAGAATTTTAGAGTCAAAAGATTTAAGATATTGAGTTGAGCCATCTATGATTATAAATTAGAAAGGTGAAGCCCAGGGAATTATGATGATATGTTCACCCCAAATCACTCCTAAATTCCACAGAATTATAGAATTTTAGAGTCAAAAGTTTTAAGATATTGAGTTGAGCCATCTATGATTATAAATTAGAAAGGTGAAGCCCAGGGAATTAAAACCCAAAATCATATAATTAATTAATAGCATTCTAGTTCATTCTATTTGTAGCCACCTTGATATTTTGCAAATCCTGCGTTTAAAAATATACCTATCCATCAGTCAACACAATTTATGGAGTATGCTCTATGCATTCAGCACTGTGGTAAGAATTGTGCAGGATTAAAGAAAAGAGTCTCAGGCATTATCAGCAACAGGCATTAGGATCCTGCTGTGTGCAGGGTTCTGAGTGTTCAGTTCCGGGAATGATAAATTAAGTGTAAGACGTGGTACATGCCATCAAGGAAAGCTCCATTTAGTTAAGAAAACATTAACTCACATGGAACAAATAGAGAACCATGCAAAATGGCTGGTATAAGTGCAAATATTGTAGTTTAGAAATGGAAATAGGAGAAGAAAACCAGTAAGCACTGGAGGAGTCAGAAAAGGCTTCCTGGGGTTACTTAGCCTTGAAGGATTCTACCGCTAGGAAGAGATTGGCATGGGAGAGAAGGAGCTATAGGTCCCTTCTCAGCTCAGGGAGTCACTTTACCCAAAGCTTTGTTTGCCTCATCTGTACAATGGACGTGAATTAGTTCCTCCAGCATAAGTTGTTGTTAGGATTATATAAGATAATAAAAATGATGCACTGAACACAGTACCTGGCACATGGTGAGTATTGAGCACTTACTGAATACTCAGCCATACACTGAGTTTCATGGACAAAAATCACTGTGGAGTAGTTAGCATTGTTCTCTCCATTTTATGGTGAAAAACCTGAACTAAGTACCTTTCCTGTCACATAGTTAGAACGTGGCAGAACAGTGACTTGAAGGCCAGGTGTCTGTGACTCTAATTCCTCAGCCCGTATAGCCATATAACATAGCCACTTAGCCATTATCCCAAATAATTCCTCGATCTGATTCAAAAATTGATCCCTCACCCAACCAATATTTACTGATCACCTGTTATAGAAAAACATTGTGCTATATGCTGTGGGAGAAGCAAAAAGACTTGAAATGTAGTCTTGACTTCAAGAGTCAGAGGGAGGCTCAAAGAACTCCCTCTGCCTTGGGAAGATGGACCACTGAACCCCTTCTTCACCATCTTCACCTAACCCATGAACCCCTAAAGCCTGCCTAAAAGATCAGTCTCAAGAAAGAGGCTATAATTAGAACAGCTTATTTACCTGTCCCAAAGAGATAATCAGAAAGAAACGCACCATACTTCGTATCCCTGGGACCTTCAGCTCTGCTGTCTATGCCTCCAAGCTTAGGATTCTTAGGCTCTCTCTTTACCTGGGCTCTTTGGACTCTTGTACCATATAGCTCTATACTCTTCTGATCTGTGGAACTCAGAGTCTGGCATAAACAAAATCTCCTGTATGCATCTCTGAATGTTCCATTCACTTTTTGCTGGTGCTTGGTTCTCCCTTCTGGACATAGCTTTCACGTCAGCTTGCTCCACTAGCAGAATTTTAGCTATCCTTAAAATTTATTTGCAGCCTAAATTCACATTATATGGATAGTTAAAAATTGTGATGCTATGAATTTGACTCAAAGGGTACCTAGGTGGTAGTTACCCTGGGCACCTGACAGAGGCCAATGCAAATGGATGAACTGATCTTTGCCCTAAGCCTCAAAGGAGTCCCACAAATAATTTTCTAAGTGATCACATCATAGTGAAAAATAGTCAAAAGAAAACAAAGCACTATGAACAACAATGATCAGAAACAAAAGATAGCAGAAACAGATCCAAAAAGACTTTGAAAATTGGAATTGTCACACACAGAATTAATATAGCCATGTTTACTGTGTTTAATATATACAATAATTTCCTTGAACAGAAAACTCTAAAGAATGTCAAAAACAGATTACCAAAAGAACAAAATTAATCATCTAGAAATAAAAAAATAATTATTAGAAATAAATACCAATTAAATGGTTAAACACAAAAATAGAAATTGCCAAAGAAATGAAGAAAATTATAAACTGAATTATATGTTAGAAGAAATAATTCAAAAGGTTGCACAGAGAGAGATAGAGGAAAAGTATGAAATAAACTTAAGAAAAGCAAAAGATGGTGTGACAATGTCTAACATCCAACTTAATTAATTTCAGAAATAAAAGAGAGAGGAAATTAGAAAGAGATATTATTAGATGAAGAAACAGTTGAGAATCTTCCAGAGTGATGAAAACTGCCAATCTGCAGTTACAAAATGCCTAATCAGTACTAAACAGAATAAATAAAAATAAATTCCCACCTTGACACACAAATGCGAAATGCAGAAAACCAAATACGAAGAAAAGATTTTAACAGCATCCACGGGAAAAAGACAGATTACCTTTAAAGAGCAATAGTGACACTGACACTAACAGCTGATTTTTCAACAACAGCAATGGAAGCTGGAAAGCCATGGATTAATATATATATGCGGTGTATTTAGGAAAAAAAACTCTAAACTATAATTCATATTCAGTGAAAATATCTCTCAAAAATTAGGACAAAATGAAGATATTTTTGACACTCAAAACTGTGGGTTTTCAAAATTTAATTTAATTTAATTTTTTTTTTTTTACCACCATCAGACCAACACTAAAGGAAATTCTGAAAATTGTACTTCATGTAAGAGAAAAATTGTTCCAGATGGTTGTTCTGTGCTGTAAGGAGACACAAAAGGCAAAGTGAATAGTGAATATGCAGGTAAGTCTGAACGGATGAACGTAGCAGAGACTGTTGTGTGTGCAAGCCCTGTTTACTCTTCAACTCTAGCGAGGCAGTGAGGCTACATTTCTTAGGCTGCCTTGCAATTAGATATGGTCACACGACTGCATTTTGGCCATTAGTATTTGAGCAAAAGTAATATGGGTTACTCCTGGAATAAAGTGGTAAAGAAGTGGGTGTGCCTTCTCCCATGGATGCTTCCCCCATTTGCTGGCTTAATGGAGAGTGTTCCAAGATTTAAAAGGAGGGTACAGGCATAGGACAAAAGGAGACTGAATCCCTGAATTGAACCACACGGAAGGTTGCCCAGCCAGAAATATTCCCCACTGAACTGAAACATGAGTAAGAAATAAACTGTTATAGTACAAACACCATGACTCTAGGATTTATTTGTTACAACCCCTAGCATCACCTAACTAATACATTTACTTCAGTTAAATGTGTTTTAAAAAGAGAGACTGAATTAGAATACACAACAGCTACAGCATATAAGTTGGGAAGTAGATATGGATGTATACAGAGATTAACTCTTCTAAGCTGTTTTCTTTGTCCTGAGGGAAAATGAAGGTAACAACGTTAGCCTTTAATACATTATGTACTCGTATTGTAATCTCCCAGGTGACCACTAAAGAATAGAAACATAGAACACAATTTTCAAAATAGTAGTGGTGAAAACTTGAATAAGATAAAAATAATTAATGGGAAAGAAGGTTGTATAAGAAGGTCGAATAGAAAGCATAAGATGATAAATATAAATATAAATATGTTGGCAGTTGCATTAAATATAAATAGACTAAATGTTTCAAATAAAAGATAATAAATCAGAAAGAATTTTAAAAAGCTATATGCTGTTTGCAAGATATGTATCTAAAACATAACTATAGAATGGTTGAAAGCAAAAGGATGGGAAATGATACATTAGGTAAATTCTAACCAAAAGACAGCTAGTGTAGCTACATTAACATCAGATCAAATAAGCCTAAAGTTGCAGGTCAATTTACAATAGCCAAGATATGGAACCAACCTAAATGTCCATCAATGGGTGACTGGATGAGGAAACTGTGGTACATATACACCATGGAATACTACTCTGCCATAAAAAAGAATGGAATTCTGCCATTCACAGCAACATGGATGAGCTTGGAGAAAATTATGTTGAGTGAAATAAGCCAGACACAGACGGAAAAATACCACATGTCCTCTCTCATAAGCGGGAGCTAAGAGAGAAAGAAGGAAGGAAAGAAAGACCACAGTGGTGTGTTGGACATGCAGAGGGAGAGAAGAGACCTAGGGTTGTGGTGTGGAATAGGAGAGGTCGGTCGGAGATTAATTAGGTGGGGACATGGGGAATAATTGCAATTTGTGGTAATGGGCATGCTGATTGTATTGATCTGGCCATCACATTTTGGGCACAGGTGGTGACAATCAGCTTTGTACCCCATGAATATGCATAATAAATTTTTTAAGAAAGGAAAAAATTCAAAAGAGAAAATAATGCTAAAGGTAAAGAGAAAATTTTCATAATGATAAAAGGTTCCATTAACCAGGAAGATATAACAATTTGAAATTTGTATGTGTCTATATAAAGCAAAAGTTGACAGAGCTACCAGGAGAAAGTGAAAAATCTACAATTATAGTAGAGATAACTGATAGCAAAAACAACATAAAATTGGTAATGATATAGAGTATTTGAACAACATGATTAACAAACGTGTCCTAATTGACAAATATAGAATGCAACACCCAGTAACCACATCATATACAGTCTTTAAAGGTAGGTAGAACATTAACAGTTTATTCTGTATTGAGCCATAAAGCAATTCTCAACAAATCTCAAAGTATTGAAATCATGCAGAGATAGTAAAAGAAAAGCAGTAATAAAGATAAGAACAGAAATGAATGAAACTGAAAAAGACCATACAACAGAGAATATTGAAGCCAAAATGTTATTCTTTAAAAAGATGTTAAAGTTTTAAAAAGTTTAAAACTGGTGAGATTGGTCAAAATTTAAAAACAGACAGAATGGCAAAAATAACAGCTATCCAGAGTGAAATGGAATACATACTAATTGCTGTAGGTATTAAATAGATAATAAGATATTATGGACAATCTGAATAAAATAGACAGATTACCAGAAAAATGTAACATTAAAAATGACTCAAGAATAAGCAGAAGAACTGAACATAGTCATAAATAAAAAATAAAACAGTAGTCAAAACTTATCACAAAGAAAATTTCAGGCCCAATTTCTTCACTGGCATTAAATTAAACTTGAATATTAAAAATGTTCAAGGAAAAGATCATTTCAATTTTATACGGTCTCTTCCAAAGAACAGAAAAGAAGAGGAGTACTCCCCATCTTTTATTATATTAAAACTACTATAAATTTGCTACCCAGCTTGACAGAGACAATTCAAGAAAAGAAATTCGCAGGACATCTCATTCGTAAACATTGATGCAAAAGTCGTAAATAAGATGAGCCAAGCAAATCAAGAAATTTATAAAAACTAGACTACATCATGACCAAGTAGGATTTATTCCAGTAACGCAAGACTGATTAACATTAGGAAAAGAAATTGACTTAATGTAATCATCATATTAACAGATTAAAGAGGGGAAAACGTACACTTACCTCAATAGAAGAAAAGACAGCATTTGATACAATTCAAAATTCACTCGTGATTTTAAAAGTTGTTAGCTTAGATGCACTTGTGAGCTACTGACACAATAGTATTATGTAACGAATGCCAGCTCGGATGGTGAATGGCTGATCTATACTGGGTCCACCTAGGCTTGGTTTCACGTTTTTAGTTAGAGTCAAGTCTGTCCATATTTGGTCTATTAGGCTATCCAGGACATGTTCTTCTCGTGGTGACAGCAGAAGCAACAGAAGAGTGAACAGAAACACAGGATATCTCTGAAGGCCTTGCTTGGAACTGGCACACATGGTCGTTGCCATTGACATTCTATTGGCCAAAGTTGTCACATCCAAGCCCAGGATCAGTGAGGTGGGGAAACATACAGCACCTCAAGTGGGAAGGATTGCAGTGTCACATGACAAAAGGCATGGACACAGGGAAAGGTAAAGAATTAGGAACTATAATGCAACTTACCACGTTAGAAATGGAAGGGAACTTCCTTTAACCGATAAAAGATATCTATATAGGGCTAGCCCGGTGGCGCACTGGAGAGTGCGCCACTTGGGAGTGCGGTGGCGCTCCCGCCAAGGGTTCGGATCCCATGTGGAGACCGGTTCCCGCTCACTGGCTGAGCGCGGTGCGGGCACAATGCCGAGGGTTGCGATCCCGTTGCCGTCCCCGGTATGGGCGTGACACCGAGGGTTGCGATCCCATTGCCGGTCAGTAAAAAAGACAAAAAGGAAAAAAAAAAGATATCTATATAAAATAAGCAAAAATCTACAGTAAATAAATACATAACTAACTATGACCCTTGAACAGTTTCTGTTTGACACAGGGATAAAATTAAAATGCCCCGTTACTACCTTTATTTGACATTTTTATTAGACATCTTAGCTAACACCCCAAGAGAACAAAAAAGAAGCAAAAACACAGTGATTGGTGAAGAAAAAATAAAACTGCCATTTACTGTTGTAGATTATACAATTGTGTATTTTTTAAAGTCCAAAAGGATCTACAGATAAATTAGTTGAACTGATAAGAGAGTATAGGGGCTGGCCAGTTAGGCTCAGTTGGTTAGAGTATGGTGTTATAACAACAAGCTCAAGGGTTTGGATCCTGTACTGGTCAACCACCTCCCCCCCCCCCCAAAAAAAGAGAGTGTAGTAAGTTTGCTGGATAAAAAAAAAAATCAATATACTGAAATCATATACTAGCAATCTACGTCCTAGGAACAAATACATTTTTTAAAGATATATCAAATGTCTCAACAATTTAGAGTACTTAAAAATGTACATACTGAAAGATGTTCGAGAACTTTCAGGGGGAAATTCTAAAACTTTATTGAACAATGAATGTTAAAGAAGGCCTAAAGAGAGAAATACATGGTTTTAATGAATTGGAACACTCAATAAAACAAAGATGAACTCTCTCCCAAATTGATCTATATATTCTATGCATCCCAGTCCAAATCAAGACAGGATTTGGGGTTGAACTTGAAAATTGATACCAAAATGTATATGGCTAGAAACTGCCTGTTCTAGCTGTATGGAGAGAGGGGACCTTGGGGAACCGGAGGAGTAGTTGATTTTCCTACCTGACGTTCAGACAGAAGGGCAAGGTAAATGGCGCCTTTGAATAGCTCTGTGAATCCATATGGAAAGGGGGCGGTAAACTCTTTATGGTTGAGGCAAAACAAACAAAAAAAGGGGTGGTGCAGGAGTTTGAGAATAAACTTCCAGAGACTTTTGATGACAAACTGGACTGAAAGTCGTGAGTCATCTAAGTTGAAGCCTGAACTAAGATTTGAGTTAAGAAAGAGGCAATTTATTCAAGTCAAAGGTTATTTTTAAGGCTAGGATTTATGTAAAAGGTCAAGGTATTTAATTTTTTTAAAAAATTTATAAGATACACTTTAATGAACACTGAACAATGAACAGTGTAAAAGTAATATTACATATCTTCGCATTTAAACTTGACTCTTTAATTACAAGTTGCACTTTTGGAAGAGAAGACACAGATGCTTGTATTGCTTTCTAAGTCGTTGGTTCTCAACCTTGGCTGCCATTAGAAACAAGCAGAGAGCACTAAAAAATCCCGATGCCCAGGCCACACCAGACCAATCAAACCAAAACCCCTGGAAGTGAGACCAGGGTACCAGCACCTTTTAGTTTCCCACATGATTCAAAGGTATAGTCAATGTTGAGAACCTCTGTTTAAGTAAAACCAAGCTTTCAGTGTCAGTGGATTATTAAAGATACTAATTTTTAGAGCCTTCTCTAGACTGATTAAGCCAAAATCTCCAAGGGTGGAGTGTAGGCATTGTTATTTATTCAGATCTCTCCAGGAGATTCTAATATGCTCTTAGGGCTCAGAGCCACTGGTTTTAGCCTTTCTGCTTGACATTAGTCACCACGCTCAGCATTGCCATTGCCTGCTGGTGACTTTCTGTAACAGTGGGTTCAATTCTTGAACATTTGAATAGCTCTTTGAGTGGTGAACTGGCTGAGTCCAACTAAGAAAAACTAATTCAACATTTATTGAAGACAAAAATAGTACTTGTCTTCAGGTTAAAAAAAAATCTAAAACAAATACATATTCCAGTTTTTGTTAAATCGTGGGTGGTCTCAGTACCACCAAACTCTGTGTGAAAGACTCTAACAAAGCTAAGAGTGATTTATTAAGGTATAATGCATGTGTGTATCTTTTCTCCAAATCCTCAAATACAGCCCAGTCATATGAACCATATAACACCTCTCCCATTCTCACAGCTCGGGAAGAGGGGAGAGGGTAAGGGGGTGATAATAGAAGGCAACATCACACCAAATATTATAATAGTCCTGCCAGCCCTGTCGTACCTGAGAAGTGTAGTTCACACTCACAGGAGCAGTGCAGCAAGTTACGCTCTTCCGGCACCTCCTCAGCAGGCATGTAGCGCAGAAATGACTTAGCAAAATCTGGAGCTTGGAAGGCTGGGGCACTCACGTACAGCTGAAAACATGGGTCAGAATCACCTGAGGACCCCACGGACAACTTGGCTTTGAGGGATCTTCCCCAAGTGTCCCTTTACCAGACACCAATTCACAGGGAAAACCCATCCCCCAACAACATATGTACAAAGGGCCCTCGGTGAACAAACTCCATGTTTGAAAATGCCATGTTGTGTTTTTATTTTATAAAGCTCTTTTGCAGGTACTATCTCATGCAAGATAGGTACAGTCATTCTGTTTCATTTTTATGCATGAGCATGTAGAGATCTAGGAAGATGAGGCAGTGGCTCGGGGTGACATCCCTAGTAGGGACAGAGCTGGGGTTTACACTCGTCCTTCCCCCTAGAATCCATGCTTCCTCCTGTGTTATAACAGGAATACTTGACATCAGTGATGTCTTGTGCTATGCAAAGCACATTCCCAATTAATAATGGAGATGGAGCAGGGAGAATAACAGCACCACGCCTAGCACATAAGAGGCACTCAATGCACGAATTAGCTTTGCCCCTTTTTATGCATCCTTCCTATTCATGTATAATAGATTATTACCTCTATTAATCACAGGACCTAATAAAATAATCAGGATTGGCCATCACGTTTGGTCTCCCAACATAATTCCTTTGAGTAAAATGGTTTCAAGGTCAGAGCACGGGATTGGGCAGCATGTGACCTGGGGCTTCCTAGGCTGAAGGGAGAATGATAAATAACTCTAGATATCAGAAAGGGCCAGGGCCTCTGATTTGGAAGGAAAGCTGGAGCCCCAAACCTCACTTCTAGATCAAATATCCACCATGAGGCTCATCTTTACTTTAGACAGATTTTCTTTTTATAATTGTTATGGATTGACACAGGGCCTCTGATTTGGAAGGAAAGCTGGAGCCCCAAACCTCACTTCTAGATCAAATGTCCACCATGAGGCTCATCTTTACTTTAGACAGATTTTCTTTTTATAATTGTTATGGATTGACATAGAGGTTTGGCCATTATGATGCTATTTTGACCAGAGACCCAGGAAAAGTTACAGTCTTTCCTGGTAACCACTCTTCCCCAATCTCCCCATCTTCCACCCCCTACCCTGGGAGGAGTGTTGTATGCATCAGCTACAGCAGCAGAAAGGGCTGAAGTGGACAAATCGCCACCACTCTCCCATCTCTATGGCCACCTCCTCATACCTAAACTGTGGGGCTGTGTGCTTTCCTGAGGCTGTGAAGAAGGAGAGAGATAGCCAGGGTGGGTTCACTCATCCACCTAGCCTTGTAGAAACAAAGAGAAAGAGGGAGAGGAGACCTCCATGCGTGCTGTCTCACCTTCATAGTTCAACTGCAGGGAGGAAGGTGGGGTGCAAGAGAGAGAGAGTAGAGCACTGGGCTTTGCCTTATGAAGCACAGTAGCCACATCTGCTGGGAAAGTGTGGCCCAGGGAATAGCTGCACTGTCACCAACCACTGATTGATTCCTCCTCCCTTGTAGGGAAAGCAAGACAGGGTGGCGGGGTAAGGGGTGGGGGTGCCTGGTTGGGGAGATGGTAGAAGTATCCTCATCCTACAACAGACTCAGCTTCAATTTTCCTCTTTCCGTTCTTTGCTTTTCTTTCTTTCATTCTTTCTTTTGCTCTAAAATATCATGCATATAGATTTTGTGATGCTTAAGTCTTGACAAAAAAAGTAACACTGAAATTACCTTTTAAAATAAATAGCGTGTATCAGGTGTGCTGTGACCACAGGGCCTGTATTCTGACAGATTACTGGCCACAGAATAACAATCCTGTACCACTTCCTCATTTCCCTCGTCATATGTAGCAAGAGGAACTTCTCTCTCGGTTTCTGATGAGTGTCCAGATAAGGAAGGCTGTTCTCTTTAGGTCAGATGTCCCAAGTTCAAGAGCCACCTTTAACAAATTTGGAAAGGAAGGTGTGTCCTACTGACTGCCTTAGGGCAGGTGGGAACTTGGGGCCCTCTTGCACCTGCTCTGTTGTCAAGACTTGCTCCTTCCTGTGACCTTTCGTCAGTCATGCCCCCTTCGTTTTATTTTCTTACTAGTTGTCAGATCAGTTCCCACCTCTCTACCCCTATCCCACAGCAATAGCTTCCTCTTAACTGGTTTTCCTATCCTAGACTTTTCTCTTTCTAGTCCCAATGTCTCTCTCCAGCTGGGAGATCTAATTCCGATCATGTTCTCTCTCTGGTTCATATCCTTTGGAGGCTAACCATTCCTGTGCCTGAAATCACTAGCTCCTTAACTTAAAGTCTGGGCTTTCTATGACCAGCTCTTTTATAATGCTTGAATCTCATTTCCTCCTGTGAATTTTATACTCCAGTGACATCATTCTTCTGGTAGTTTCCAGCACACCTGCACCTTCTCTGTTCTTTCATCCCTATTCCTCTGCTCGGATTGTCTGCTTACCTACCTGCAATGCCCTACCCCCTACTTCATTTGGCCAATTCTCATTGTTTCCTTCAAGTCTCAACTCAGCTGCCACCTCCTCCAGGAAGCATTTTGGCTATTCTGCTCCAT
>NW_007727643.1:456001-456724 GCF_000696425.1 Galeopterus variegatus
CCTTCAAGTCTCAACTCAGCTGCCACCTCCTCCAGGAAGCATTTTGGCTATTCTGCTCCATTCCCTACTGCTGCTTCTGTAAGATATCATCTTTACTCCTGCCACAGCATGCAGCCTGCAATGTGAAATTTTGTCTTTGCCGTGAGGTTGCAGAGTTCAGGGATCATTCTCAATATCCTCAGTCTTCAGGCCTTTGAAGTAGGAGATCCACCATACCACATTGCCTGCAACCCTTGGAATGCTTAGAAATAGGTTCAGCAATTAACATGAGAGCCAAGCCCTCGCCCTCATACCCTGGCAACTCAGTCTTGAGTCCGACATCAGTGTGTTTCCCAAAGTCTGAGTTTTATGTTACCAAGGTCATGTTTTTTACACAAGTACCACATTAGCCCTTGAAAAGAGGTGTTTCTTAGTAGGCAATGGGCTTTGAGTCTCCTCACTGAGGCTTAACTTCCAATCCATTTAATGAATGTTGCAAGAGCCCTTACTACATATCTATTGTTCCAAGTTTGGCAGTGATAGGAAAATGGTTCCTCAGAAAGAAAGGAAAAGGGACAGAAGGAAGGAAGGAGGAAAGAAAGGAACGGAGGAAGAAAATGAATAGTAAAGGTGACTTACCATCAGTAGTAAAGGTGATTAATAACATTGGAGGCTAGAAGGGTGAGACATGCCTGTGGACAAGGCTAAGTGGGAAGGCTTCAGTGAAGGAACTGGGTCTCTCTG
>NW_007727643.1:458093-468362 GCF_000696425.1 Galeopterus variegatus
ACTGGTCCTTAGACAACCTTTTGTAAGGTGATCAATTGCAACTAATTGCTTATTTTATATTTCTCTGCACGCTTTTGTGTCTCACATTTGTCTGTTTGTCTTTTCTGTTCTATTTTCGGAAAAAGGGGGCTTAAGCAAAAAAAAATCTTCCAAATGTATTCATGAATATTTTAGCATGTATTTTGTGTACACATTTAATATTCTCTTCAGGGTACGCAGAGCAAGGGAGTGATAAGAGGAAGCTAGACTACTGCTTGGGGCTGGCTGCCCGACAGCTGAAGCTCTCAGAGGAAGCGGCAGATCCCCTAAGCTGACATAGTGTAAGAGCTTCACCAAAGCCAAAGGAGAAGATATCGCTTTCCTGGTCAAAGATGAGGGTGGCAGGGGTGTGAGGGAGTGGGTGAGGGAGGCAGGAAGGGAATAAGGGGACGTCTACTGTTTCTCTAAAGAGGTATAATGGTTCTGCTAGCATTCATTCACACACTCGATTATTCCAAATGAATGGAATATTTACTATGACCCTGGGTCTGTACTAGTTTGGAGGATACAAAGTTGATTAAAGCACAGTCACTGCTGCCAGGAGTTCACAGTCACAAGGGGCTCTAGCACAGAAATCAGGACCGTGATGCAGCCTCACAGATACTATGGAAGAAGGTCTGGGGGAACAAGGAGCTGCAGGAGTGGCAGGCGGTGTTCAGGAAAGACTACCCAAGGGAGGTAATACTTGAGCTGAGCCTGGAAGGATTCGTTAGCTCTGGACAGAGGACCTCCACCCAGGAAATCGCATACACAAAGGTCCTGATGCCTGAGAGGCAAAGTCCACAGCCAGAGTGGTTCTGTGTGGTTGGAGAGAGAGGAGGAGGAGGGGCAAGCAAGAAGGCTGGAGGGGTAGGTCTCCCTTGCAGAGTGGTTGGTGTGCAGTGCTGAGGAATTCGAACTTTAATGAGAGGCAGCAGATTTAGAGCCATTTGAGGATGTAGAACCTGCTCAGCTTTGTGTTTTGAAAAGATCACCTTGATGAAGATTTGGAGAACACAGGAGAAGAGAGAGATGAGACTATTGCCATGGTGCAGGAAAGGGTTTCTGGGGGGCTGGAAGGAGGCAGTGGGTGACAAGAAGGCAAAGAGATGGAGAGGGAGAGATGGGACAGAGACACCTTTAGGGTCAAACAGACAGGACAGATGACCAGTGAGATGTGGTGTATGCAGGAGACTAGTCATTTCTCCCATAAGCACCTGTGGTGGTGGGGGTGGGGGGCAGTATAATAGTAGTTAAGAGCTAGATGAGCTGAATTCAGAATCCTGATGCTGTCATGTATCAACTCTGTGATTTTGGGCAAGTTACTCAACCATTCAGGGTGTCTGCTTCAGCTTGCTTAGAAGGGAAAGAGCTAATGAAAAATTGGCTTAATACTGTTATTAGTGAACACTTGTAAAACACTGAGAACAGCACCTACTATACAATAAGTA
This sequence comes from Galeopterus variegatus, assembly GCF_000696425.1. NCBI lineage: Eukaryota > Metazoa > Chordata > Mammalia > Dermoptera > Cynocephalidae > Galeopterus > Galeopterus variegatus. The sequence goes on from NW_007727643.1 coordinate 459,563, forward strand.
CTATTAAGTATGTGTTCAATAAAATAAAGTCTACCCTAACCCTTGACCAGAGGAAGAGAAGCCAATGGGGCTGGTCTAGGGCGGGGTGGGGCTGGATTCCTAGTTGGAATGGAGGGTGGTCCAGACTGCAGTGCAACTGCATGTGGCCCAAGGACCATTATTGGTCCTAGAACCCTTTGTTACAGGTTTGTGACAAAAATTTAAGGAATAAATCAAGAGTAAGCAGTTATCAACCTTTATACCAATTCGACATTGCTGCTACATCCAAGGCATATACTTTTAGATTTTACAACCAGGTGGATTGGAAATTTACAAGCAGAATGGTCTTTAACCAGGGATGGCTTGAGCAGCACTGGTGGAGAGTGACGCTTTGAGAGGCATTGGTGGAGAGTGACGCTTTGAGAGGCATTGGTGGAGAGTGATGGCTCTCAAAATTTGTTTTATAAAACCACCCGAGAAGCTTTTGGAAACCTTGATGCCCAGGCTGACCCAGGACCAGTTACATGACAATCTCCAGGAGAGCAACTTCAACCTTCAATATTTTTTAAAGGTCTCTAATTGATTCTAATATGCAGCCACATTTGAGACCTAGTGGTATAGACCAGGGCTTTCAAACTTTACTGTGCAGATGAATCACTTGAGATCCTGTCAAAATACAAATCCTGATTTATTAAATCTGGGTAGGGCCCAGAAGTCTGCATTCCTTACAAGATCCCAGGTAAGGCTGATGCTGTTGGTCCATGGACTATACTTTGAACAAGATCTATGTGAAATAAGCTGTGCTTATATAACCAAACTGTGGACACTCCTATAGCAGTGTATAATTTGATCTGCAAAACAAACCTCAAAGGCGGACAGTGCAGCAGAGTAAATTAAAGCTCAGAGACCATTGCAAACCAGCAAGCAGTGAGGCACGGACCTGAATGCAGGACTTCCAGTACACAGAATCATCAAGTCCTTGCTACGTCATGTCCCTGTCAAGGCTGCTATTTCTGGTTCTGTGCTTGCACCTGCTGCATTTCTCCCTTACCCACCACTCCTACCCCCACCCCAGTCACTGGTTTTCCAATAAAGTCACTTTTGGAAAAGCATACAATTGTCCTGGCTAAACTGAAAAGAAAAGGAAATTTGCCCATGTGTAGACCTAACCCTAAGCAAACTTCCATACACACCTCCATCTTCTAGTTAGATTTCATCAGAATTCCTTCTAGGAGTAAAGAACAAAGAGAAATAAAAGAAGAAAAGTAGGATAAATTAATCCAAAAGGTCAGCATCTTGTGGGCTTAATGTGCTTCCCTTTCAAGGAGTATTTGCTTCCTAAATGACGACAATTTAAAAAAAATCTCAAATGCTGACATATCAGATACAGGTTAGGCCGCAGAGGCAGAGCTCCTGAAAACCTGCTTTTGACAATCCTAATCATTCAACTCTATGTGTTTGCAAAGCCTGAAACTCATACCTGGAGCAAAGAAGAGGACTGGGTGTGACCAGAGAACCTCGGCTAAAACTGCTGCTTTCAGAATAGTTTTGCTGCCTTCCGATTCTTCATGCCATTCCTCCCTGGCAGAAGAGTCAGTCCTTTGTCTCCTCTTTGAGAACAGTTTGTTTGTGTTCCAATATTATAATATTAACGTCAGGTGAATGTGTGGGGCTCCTCATCAGACCCTAAGTCCTTTTAGCCACAGGGGACATGCCTTATGCAACCTATGTTCTTATTTGCTGGAAACACAGCAAGTGTTCAATGACATTTTGTTGAGTCATTGAACAAATTCTTGTTTTACATGTAACATGACTTAAAATGGAGATGACCCAATAAATGAGAATAAAGTGTGACATGCGAATTAGGGGTGACATGAAGGCTTCCAAAGGGACATCAGGCTCTAGTCTGGGAACTTGGAGTGAGATTCAAAGAAGTAAATGGGCATAAGCGAGAAAAGGCTGTGAGACTGTCGTCCATGGTGTTCTGGATTGGACATGCAGATTTCAGAGGTTTTTCAGTACGTAGCTGTGCAGACCCAGTGACTGCAAAGGAGATGACAAGTCCCCAGAAATAAGTGGAAGGAGAGGGTGAAGTAGTGCCTCCAACCTCTACTTTAAAAGTGTCTGCCAGAAAGTGTTTGTGGGGCAGCTTCAGAGGCAATGGATCTGGAATAGAAAAGACCTTCTGCGTCTCCAACAACCGTGAGCAAGTTGAAGGACATACCTGTGTCTGGGAATTTGGCTGCATGGGGTTGGGGAATTGCCAGCTTCCCAATCTAGCTCCTGTCTTAATGGTGTTCTATAGTGTTTTATGTTAATTAAATGTCTGCTGTAGGCATGTGCCAAGAGTCCTTGCAAAATCCTGTGCGTGGGGAGAAGAGGACGCCCGTGCTTACTACAGCAGCCATTCCCAGGTGTCTATAGACCAGACAGGGAGAGGCATGAAAGCCTTCACTTGGACCTTTGACGGAGATGACTGGAAGCAGAGAAATCCTGCACAACGCAAAAGACTGCTGTGGGGGAGGTGGCGGGGGGTGCGGTGAGAAACAGGGGACCTGGGTCTCTTGCTAAAAAGTGGTAATAATAGAATTAGTCTTCTACCTCCTTGTCCTCCCCCTTTTTTTATTACACCTCACCTCCTTGCTCTCAGTAGAAATTGACCCTATTGATAAATTAAAATAAGAACATATGGTAGGAAGAGAGAAGATTGGTATCATCCAGCAGAAGTAAAAATGTAAAAGGTGTTTTATTTAAACCATGAAGCTGTGGTGTGGGTTTACTTCCTTTTTAGCCTTGGGCTATATAAGTAATACTATGGGCCAGGCCCTATGCTGCCCTATATTTTACAAAGCCATGCTTGGAGCGAGATTCAATTATTAAAAGGGACAGTCATTAGAAGATGTTAGGTAGCCTTCAAAGGTTCTGCACATGGTGAGCAGCAGAGGTGGAATTTGAGGCAGCCGTGCACCCAACCACCACCCTACTGCCTCCCACCCCAGGTTTGTCTCCCCTCCAACCTCCTTGGCATGGGAGTAGAGGAGAGGGAGAGGCCTTTGTTCTAGCAATGAGGAAGCCTCCTCCTCTCCTTCTGCAGGTCTTCAGGCTCAATGTCTGCTCACTGCGAGAGAGAGGGATGTCAGCAGCACTTCTTCAAGCCTCTTTTCAGAGCTCTGCCACAGCAGCCCAAAGTTGTGGTCTTGTCCAAACTGTCAGAGCCATCTGCCTGCAGTCTGCATGGCAGAAAGACCATCTGTCAGCCTCTGACCCGGGCCTTCCCGTCTCCCAGACCACTCGGGCCGGCTCCAGTCTGTGAGAGCCTCTGAGGCCCCTGCCTCCACAGTGCATCTCCCCAGACCTGACTGACAACTCCCTGGCAGTTAGAAGAGGGGGTGAGGGGTGGGCTGAGCAGAAAAACCGTGCTGTCTATGAGAACAAACACACACACACAGAACAAATACTATCTTCTCATTTGGGTCATTTTTTTATAGGAGAATAATTCTTTACTGGAAGCTTTGAATTAAATATAAATACCCACTAAATTCTGTAGGGCATATATACCAGGAATGGGCATCATCCTGATACTTCCTCATCAGGTTAAGCCATATCAAGGAGAAAAAATTGTCAGCAATATAGGATTATCCAGAATTTGTTAACAGTTTCCTATCTTTAACTATGTGGTCCAACAGTTCTCAATCATATCTGCACAACAGAAACATGTGGGGCACTTAAAAATAATAGCAATGCTTGAGGACCAGTCTAGACCAATTAAACTTGAATCGATGGATAGGGACTGAAAAGTGTATTGTTAAAGTTTCCCAGGTGATTCAAACATGAATCATGGATTGAGAATCACTGAGTAGCCATGTGTCATGGAAAAAGGGCTTGACTGGGTGGGAAAGAGGTAGAAGGCAGGAGCACTGCTAATTTATTTTGCATGGCCAGGGAAGGTTTCTCTGACTACTTTGCCTTTGAACTGGAAAACAAGAAGCAGAAAACTACTCCATGCAGAGGAAATAGCAAGTGGATGGGCATGGTGAGAATAAGTGAGTATTTTTGAGGAACAATAAGAAAGCTGTGTAGTCACATGTAAGGAGAGAGAAGGTGAAATCCAGGAGAGGAGGTTGGGGGGGTGGGGTGCTGGGACAGTGGCTGGATCTCTATAACCTTGAAGCCTATGGGAAAAAGTTTGGGTTTTTTTTCTAAATCTACTAGGAAGACATTGGGGTGTTTTAAGTAATGGAGAAATCAAATCTGATTTTGTTTTTTAAAATGTCATCTTAGCTGTTGCATGGAAAATGGATTTGGTGGGGTTGGGGGGCAGCAGAGTAGAAGCAGGGAGATGGGCTGCAGATCATTGCAGGATGTCAGGAGGCAGGTGAGGGTGGATTTGGACTAGCGTGCTGCCTGCCATGTCTGGACCTCGGGCTGGCCATTTGTGGACGTGGTTGACAAGTATGAGAACAAAAATTCAAGAACGCTATGGGGTGTGGAGGAGAAAAATCCCAGATCCCCAGTGGCATGGTTGAGCAGCTGAACCAACACTGACAGATGCCTACCCTGGACTGTTTATCTGAGAAAAACAAACCCCTATCTGTGAAAGCAACTGCAGTCAAGTTTCCTGTTACTAATAGTTAATGTGGTGTCAATTGATATAACCAGTATTTTATGTCAGTCACTGGTACTAGGGAGATAGATACAGAAAAGAGAAATAGAGCATTCCTGATTTGCCCCCATATTTGACTGGTCTGAAGAGTTTAACAGTTTGCTTCCAAAAGTTGAAGATGACTAAAATATTGCAGTGCTTTGACTGAGGCATGGACTAGCTGTTCTCCTTTGGATAGGCAATCAGTCAAGAGCATCACGGTGAATTTAATGAAATCTGATTCTCATAAATCTGGCAATCAAAGGCTATGACAAACAAGCTGGTAAAAGTAAACTCACAGGGAGAGAATTTTAGTTCAAAGGGTCATTAGAGGGCTCAAAATCATCTGGTCCAAGTACAGTATAAGGGTCTGTTTAAAGAGAAGGCTCCTTTGGCTCAGAGAGGGCACTGAAAACCAAGAGTGGACAACGTGCAAAGGGCAGAGGGAAGACTGCAGCTAGGACGTGATTTTGCCCTCTGGTCTCTCTTGCTATTTGCAGTCCAGTGCTTTTCCACTTATTAATAATTAGCGCTTGCAACGGGATGAGGAAAGAAAAGGGAGGAGCACCATGGCTGGGGCTAGGAAGCGAGAATAGTTTACAAGCAATGAGCCCAAGCTTCCAGGCAAATTCCAATCCTGTAACTGTGCTCAGCAGTCCTTCCCTGGCAGCTTGAGGCTGATAGGGACAGAGGAAGGGAAGTCTCTACCTCTCTCTCGAAGGGGAAGACGGTGCCTGACACCCCAAGTTGGAACTCCACACATATTTTCTTTTAGAAACATTATTTATCAGTGATTAGATTATACAGTACTGTATTCTTGGTGCACCTGGATCATTATGAGCTAGCCTCGTATCTCACTCTCTTCCTTTGACACTATTTGAAGGTCACTGTGATTCAAGTTTCAAAAATTGTTTTATTTTTTATAAGGCATCTTATTTTGTGAATTGAAGCTTGTCTGTACTATCTTGGATAGTATATAACATACAATAACATACATATTCAAGTATACACATTTTAGGTCACTAGGTGCTGGTGACATTTATTGATGTTTAGTTTTTTGGATATTTCATTTTGACTAACTGGACTGACCAAAATATTTTTAAAATTGAAGTCAATGGGGTGGGGCCGGCCCGGTGGCGCACTGGATAGTGTGCCACTTGGGAAGCGCGGAGGCGCTCCCGTCCGAGGGTTCGGATCCCATGTACAGACCGGTTCCTGCTCACTGGCTGAGCGAGGCGCGGGAGCAACACCGAGGGTTGCGATCCCGTTGCCGGTCCCCGGTCCGGTACGGGGGCAACACTGAGGGTTGTGATCCGTTGCCGGACACGGAAAAAAGATAAAAGACAAAAAAAAAAAAAAAATTGAAGTCAATGTTCTTTCAGAGTAAAAATTCCCATTTCACCATGAAACTATCTTTCTCCTAGAAAAGGATAACTTTTTCAAATGTAAAAAAATGGCTTTTGTTTAAAATAAACTTTAAGAAGTTAGAGTACTACATTTATATAGACACAGCCAAACATTTTTTGTTTTTAATTGCCCAGCTTTATCAAATAGAAGAACTAATGTTTATAAGAGGTTTCCCATCACTACAGTAAAGGAAAACATTTTAGATATTTCAGAATATATTGTGAAAACATATTAGGGCACTACATTTATATAGACACAGCCAAACATTTTTTGTTTTTAATTGCCCAGCTTTATCAAATAGAGGAACTAATGTTTATAGGAGGTTTCCCATCACTACAGTAAAGGAAAACATTTTAGATATTTCAGAATATATTGTGAAAACATATTAGGGCACTTTTTTTTTTTTTGGAAATGTAAGTTTGAGAGTTTGGAGTAGTGTTTAATACCATTGATGTCAATATCCTGATGACCAATGTTCAACTACAATTTAACTTTCTTTTGTGTATGTCAGGGGAAAATACAAACAAACAACACTTTGTTTTCACTAAAGTGAATAAACTTTGATAATTTGCAATGCAATGACCATTGTATCAAGGGGACAAGTCTATGAGATAAAAGGGAATTCATAAGATTCGGAATACAAATGTTGTTGCTAAAGAGAATGTCCCAGGTCAGGGAGAGTAAAGAACCTACCATTATCTGTAACACCACAAACACACATGATGCATTTATAAAACTGTACATGGTACTAGGCCACAAGGCATATCTCAAAAAATTTCAGTGAAGTAATATTATATGGAGCATATTTTTCCACCAAAGAGGAAAAAAATTATAAATCAATTATAAAATAATAACTGTTCCTCTTTAAGTATTTTAAAAATAACCCACAGAGTACTAAATTATTCATGGATAAAAGAGGAAATCATAAAGAAACTAAAAGACACATTGAACTGAGTGGCAATGAAAAACCCCCATGTACAAATTTTTAGAATAATGCTAGAGATGTACCAAAAGAATAATATTTATCCTCAATGCTTATATTAGAAAAGAAGGGAGATAAAATATTAACGATTTAAGTATTCACCCTGAGACGTTAGAATTAGAACAAGTGAGGAAAAAGTAACTAAATGTAAAGAAAAGAAAGGGTAAACAATAAAGAGCAGAAATCAATGAAATAGAAAAGCAATGATAGAGACTGAGAAATTTAAAACAAATTTCGGTTTATTCATTCAACAAACATTTATTGATTGATATAGGCAATGGGGATAAAAAGTTCTGCTCTTATCAAAATTATATTCTAGCTAGGTGACCGGCAATAAACAAGATGAAGAAATAAATAAAACGTATACTACCAGAGATGGTGATATGTATTAGGGAGAAGAAATAAAGCAGGGACATTGGGGACAGAAATTGCATGGAGACTGTCAGGTAAAATCTTAGAGGGGATGGCTAGGGCAAATCTCAAAAGGCGACTTTTGGTTTTTTAAAAAACACAATTAGATACCTTTGGAAAAACTGATTAAACATTAATAAAAGGACAGCGACAGTGCACATTGAAACAATATTAGCACTAACAGTAGCATGTATACAGTAATAGAATAGATTACATATAGTTAATAAGTATATAAACAATATTAGGAATGCACTAGATCACATAAGTATTTATACAACATATTTTGATTAGAAAATCTTAAGAGAATTCAAGGTACAACTTTATGCTGATAAATCTGAACAGGTAGACAAAATAACAATTCTTTAGGAAAAAAAAGTAACAAAACAGAATCAAGAAGACATAATTAATAGGCCTAAAATCATTACAGAAATTGAATCAGTATTCAAAAATTTAATTTCAAACCCCCTTCCAGGAAACAATTCTACTAAGCTTTCAAGAAACAGCTTGTAAGGTTGAATGGTGGCCCCTCGAAAATACACGTCCACTTCAAATCACTGGAACTTGTTAACATTATCTAATTTGGGAAAGATCCTTTGCAAATATAATTAAGTTAAGGACCTTGAGATGATCCAGGTGGACCTTAAAGCCAATAAAGTGTCCTTATAAAAGACACACAGAGAAGAGACAGAATAGGAGAGGCAATGTAAACCATGAGGCAGGGGCTGGACTGATGAGTCCGACAGCCACTGAAGCTGGACGAAGCACAGAACAGAGGGACGCTGCCCTCTCTCCCAGGGCCTCTGGCGGGAGCATGGCCCTGCTGACACCTTCATGTCACATTTCTGGCCTCTAGAACTGTATATTTCTATTGTTTTAAATCATTGGGTTTGTGGTAATTTGTTAAAGCAGCCTCAGGAAAGGAATATGCAGATAATCCCAATATATAAAATCTGTTCCAAATAATAAAAAAAGGATAAACCTTGCAACTCCTTTTATGGGTCTAGTACAGTCTCGGTAATGTACTAAAATAGGCTAAATTTATTTACGAAAACAGATACATAAACACCAAACACAAGGTAAAATCTTGAATACAACAATGTATATTAAAAGTAACATACTACACCTGAGAAGGGATAAGGGATTATTTTTGAAATGCAAGAATGGTTTAACAGGAGAAAAACTATTAATCTCCATTAACAACTTAAAGGAAAAAATATAAATATCTTAGTAAGTACAGAAAATGTATCTATAAAATTCAGAATACTTACATAATATAATAAAATTCTTAGAAAACTAGGAACAGAAAGAAAATAGCGTAATTTTTTAAAAAGTATTAAAAACATAGAGGAAACATATTTATGAAGAAATATTTCAAGGTC
>NW_007727644.1:0-1009 GCF_000696425.1 Galeopterus variegatus
AATCCTACCCTGACATCAAGGCCAAACTAAAAAAACTGGAACAGGGCCCCGCTACTCCACAGACCGAGATCTTATCAGTGGCCTTTAAGGTTTTCCACAATAGGAAGGAGGAACATGAATGGTGCAAACAAAAGGCTGATCTGGCCAACCTCCAAATGCTGGCCAAAGTAATTACTCAGCCTTCTAAGTGCCCTTCCGAGCCCTCCGCCTCCAAAACTCCCCCTGTTGCCTGTTTTAAATGTGGTAAACAAGGTCATTGGTCAAGACAATGCCCATCACCCAAAAGGCCCACCAAGCCGTGTCCTAGGTGCAAAAAATGGGGACAAGCCATGTCCTAGGTGCAAAAAAATGGGGCATTGGGGCTCTGACTGTCCACTCATCCGAAGGGAGGACTGGCCTAATGAGCCCCAGGCATCCCGGGCACCTCAAGCACCTCTGGTGGGACTGGCTGAAGAAGAGGAAGACTGATGGGGCCCTGGCTCTTTCCCGACCATGACCATCACAAAAAGCGAGCCCAGGGTGACTATTGTCATGGATGGCCAACCCGTCTCCTTCCTGCTGGACACAGGAGCCACTTTCTCGGTCTTAAAGGAGTTTCGGGGCCCAACCACACTTAGCATTTCTCCTATAGTCGGAGTAGGAGGAAAACATATATACCCCCGCAGAACGCCTCCACTAACTTTCCATATTGAAGGCTTTCCTTCTCCTTTTTCCCACTCATTTCTGGTCATGCCTCAATGTCCCACTCCCTTATTAGGTCGAGACATTCTTGCTCGGCTACATGTCTCCATTTCCATATTTCCCCCCTCTCCTACAACCCCTTTCCTATTAGAACTCCTCCCCGAAAGCGATCAGGAGACATACCCTTCTCTATTACATCCTGTAAACCCTGTTGTGTGGGACACCACTACACCCTCCTCTGCACATTGTGTTCCTATTACGATAAAACTAAAAGATCCCTCCAAGTATATAAATCAATCTCAGTACCCACTCAGCACCACAGCACTTC
>NW_007727644.1:2483-3419 GCF_000696425.1 Galeopterus variegatus
TCTACACTCCCTTTCCCCATCTAGGCTTTTAGGCTTGCTGTCCTCCTTCCTAGAAAATCCTGATATTACCTTTCTCCCGTGTTCACCTCTAAATCCTGCTACTCTTCTCTCTCTTCCCTATCCGCTCAACACCCCGGTCCATGACTGTCTGGAAGCCCTTGAAAATTTCATTCCTTGTCACTCCTCCATTTCCGAAGGCCCTCTGCCTGAAGCTGATTACACCTGGTTCACGGATGGGTCCTCGTTCAGGAGTGGATTCAAACATTATGCAGGCTATGCCGTGGTCTCTTTAAACTCGATTATAGAAGCTCAGCCATTACCATCCGGTACCACTAACCAACAAGCTGAACTCATTGCGGCCACTCGGGCCTGTGTACTAGCAGAAGACAAATCCCTTAACGTATACACAGATTCCAAATACGTTTTCCACATACTTATATCCCATGCAGCAATCTGGAAAGGGAGAGGATTGCTCAACACCAAAGGCAATGCTATAACCAATTCTGCCTTAATAGACAAGCTCCTTGAAGCCTCCCAGCTACCCAAGCAGTTAGGGGTCTCCCATTGCAAAAAGGACATCAAAAGGACAGCTCTCCCATAACTGAAGGTAACCGCTTAGTGGACAAAACGGCGCGATTGGTCGCCACAGAGGGCCGTGACACCCCAGATGCAACACTCCTTCCTCTCTTATCAGATACCACAGACAACCCTGCTCCAACACCAGATAATAAATCTTCTCTTTTTCATCTCCTTCATGATCTATTCCATTCAAACCCTCAAAGTTTAACGCTCTTCCTCCAAACCTTCTTTCCTCTAACTCCAGCTGGTAAGACTCTCTTACAGAAAGTCTCTCACGATTGCTCCATCTGCCAACGTACCAACCCTAACACTCCCTTAAAAGCCAAACCGTATCCCTCACATCAAGCTAGGGGTAAT
>NW_007727644.1:4397-5149 GCF_000696425.1 Galeopterus variegatus
GTTTAACGCTCTTCCTCCAAACCTTCTTTCCTCTAACTCCAGCTGATAAGACTCTCTTACAGAAAATCTCTCACGATTGCTCCATCTGCCAACGTACCAACCCTAACACTCCCTTAAACACCATACCCTCCAACCTAGCTATCCCATTACCCTCCCATGTTCGAACTGAACTCTGAAAACACCAGGATTGGCTATTGCCTAATCCTACCTCCTCCCAAAACACCTCCACAGTACACCCTGGGGATTTAGTATTCTACACCTCCCCAGAGCTACAAGGTCCTTTAACTCCTAAGTAAAAAGGCCCTTGCCCAGTCATTCTTTACACTCCCACAGCTGCCAAGCTTTCCCTACCAAACAACCAAGTAACTCCATGGATCCATATCTCTAGGTTAAAACCCTGCTTCCTGACCTCACCAACGGATCCCACAGAACCTACACGTGACCTGCGAGCTCAAGACACACCCTTTTGGGAAACTGAAATGTTTACCTGCACTCCTAATCCCTCTAACCCTCTCAAACTCCATTTATCCCGACTTCCAAGCCTCCCTCCATTGCAGGAACAATGACCGCTCCCATTAACGTTATCCCGTTTCTCTTACTGTGCCTAGTAGGTGTTTCTAAATCCCCATACGTTTGGCAGTTCACAGTACAAGAAACTCATACAGGAAAACAAGGTAAGACCACCAAACTACTCCCTTCCACGGTGGACTGTTCTGTAGCTGGATGCCAAAGGACCATTACCAGCCCCCTTA
>NW_007727644.1:5723-10518 GCF_000696425.1 Galeopterus variegatus
GAAAAGATCCCGTTTCCTTATCTGCTGTACATACTCACATTTCTCAGCAAGAAAAAACCCTTTCTTCAGAGATAAACGCCGCCAACCAGCTCTCTCCCACCTACACTTGACAACAAATTATTTCTGAAACTGTTATCTTCCTTAACCAGACTTTCTTCAACTCCACCCCTCCTAACAATTGCTTCCTTTATACATCTTTGCTACGCCCACTTCTGGCTACTGTCCCTGTAAACATTACCTCACTCCCTTCCAATTCTTTTCCTTTGCACCCCTCAGCCTTCCCGATGTTCCTCTACGGGACCCCGATAACACCCCCGACCACACTCTGGTGTCCTATCACTGCTTTCTGGGACCATCCACCCCAAGACAGTGTCGAGCTGCCTCTCTCCCAGTCCTAGTGGGAATATCCTTAACAACATCAATTGTTGCAGGCAGCCTGTAGGGCGGGACCTTGGAACATACTCTATGGGCGGTACAAGATATTAATAGCAAACTACAAAAGGCCCTCACCTCCACAGCTGAATCTCTATCTGCCTTACAAAGACAAATCACCTCCCTAGCTAAAGTTACCCTACAAAACCGGCACACATTAGACCTCCTCACAGCAGAAAAGGGCGACACTCGCATCTTCCTCCGGGAAGAATGTTGCTATTATATCAATAAATCAGGACTAGTAAAAACCAATATTGTTAAACTCGCCAACCTAGCCTCAGACCCAACCACCCTGATCCTTTCTCCTCTTTTTTCCAAGGCTCACTTCTCACCTGGGTATGGCCAATATTAGGACCCCTCACTGTTATATTTATAGCCTATCTTTTCCTGCCCTGCATTATAAAATTCATTCAAACTCAACTCGGAAGAATTTCTTTTTTTTTTTTTTTTTTTTTAAAGATGACCGGTAAGGGGATCTTAACCCTTGACTTGGTGTTGTCAGCACCACGCTCAGCCAGTGAGCGAACCGGCCATCCCTATATGGGATCTGAACCCGGGGCTTTGGTGTTATCAGCACCACACTCTCCCAAGTGAGCCATGGGCTGGCCCCACGTGAAAACTTTTCAATCAAGAAATTGATCTTCAATGCTTCCAAGAGGAATGTTTTGATCGAAAAGGGGAAAATGATGTGTTGTCTACACAAGAAGTTCTCTAAAGTTTCATAAACTTGAAGGAGGAGGCTCATGACTCGGATGAGACATCCTTTTCCTAAACAAAGGATTCATGTAAGGTCTTAAAATTCTTGATGTATCAATTAATGTATAGCTTGCTAACTCTGAGTAAGCCACCTGTTGTCAATCAACTGTTAAGACAATAGATAAACAAATGCCCTTAATCCCCCACGCCACTCCAGCTGGGTACCTACCAAAAGGTATGTCCTCCATCATGTCAAATAGTTCCATTCCACATTAACCCTTACTGTGCCCTGAAAACAGCTTGAAGCAGTCAGATGAGTCAGCGGCCCATTCCATAGACATGGAAGGAACTATTGACAGTGGGGAATTGTTGGAGTGAACAGTACTGAAGCCATGTTGGGACCTAAAGCTGCCTGGGCTGCAGAGGGGGCAAGGATTTTAAAAAGGATAGTTTTTTCTCTCCACTCTTGGCTTCCCATCCCCTGACTTTCTTATCTTGCTCGTTCACTAAGTAGGAAAACAAGGCCGAGGAGCTAATTAGTACTTTGCAAAGCTAACAGTTCTTTCTTTGAGACTTGTAGAGTTTTGAGAAGTGATCAAGGCCAAATGACCGGAAGCTGACCTTGGGCACTAGCCAAGTACACTGGAGCGAATCAAAACCTTGCAGGGTTCTGAGATAACAGTGAAGATGAGAACAGAAACCAGATGAGGCCTTGGCGAGAGCTTGTACCTGATGCATAGAAATGGACCCCTTATAACTCACATCTCCTGCTCTCCTGCTTTTCACCTCCCACATTGCATTCCCTCAACCCTTCCTTTTAAAACCCCTCAGTAAATATAAATCTTGGAGATGGGATAGCCTACCATCCCCTTCAGCTGAATACATCTGCTTTTCTAATACCAACCATTTGACTTCTGAGTTTTATTCTTTCCTTTTCAAAGGGGCAGGCAGCCAGACCTGAGTCTGGTAATAAGGGCAAAGTATGATATTATTTATTCTGTTTGTCTTTCAGAGAAATGTATTCAGTATTTCCCCCAAAGGGAAGTTTAGAGGGGAAGTGATAATTCAGGGTTCTTATAACAGGACTTAACTTGGTTTGATCTGTTTCCATACTTAATCTCCAAACAGATGTCACACTTTTTGTAGACCTCTGCAAGACCCTGGTTTTTGAAATCTGTATGATTCTGATATTAAAAATGAGTGTTAATCAGGATCTTTGTTTTGGTAGGAACATTTCAATGTTATGGGCCAAACCCTAATTCCTAATAAGAATGCTGGTTTGTGTTGGGCCTGGAAACTATCAGAGACACTTAACAATTAATGAACTGGTGAAGGTCCTGCTGACTCTTAACAGCCAGGTGTTAACATTTAAAAGTGTTTTCAGCTGCTCTGCATAAGGACAGGAAAAATCTCAGTACAAGATCTCAAGAGGTTCTTTGCTATCCTGAACAATTTTTAAAAAGAGTCAATATCAAAGGAACAGAATACGAAGTATAGGAAGAGAGCCAAGTATGTATAAGAAATTAGCTTTAACTCATGGCACTGTATGTTTAAGATAGGTATGTTTTATTCTTTGTATATTATACAGTAACTCACCAAAATAACCCTATTTGTGACAAATAAAAATAAGAATCCACCATTTGCAAAAGCCAGAATTTCAAGCCAGCAGAGTAAATTAAGTGGATATTTACATAATTTTGGTAGAGGGAAGATAAGACACAAAACACAGAAGCTTTAAAGTAAGAATGACAGGGGCCGGCCCGTGGCTCACTCAGGAGAGTGCGGTGCTGATAACACCAAGGCCACGGGTTCGGATCCCACATAGGGATGGCCGGTTCGTTCACTGGCTGAGCGTGGTGCTGACAACACCAAGTCAAGGGTTAAGATCCCCTTACTGCTCATCTTTAAAAAATAAATAAATAAAAAAAATAAAGTAAGAATGACAGGTTGGACTACTTAAAAATTTAAAACTTCTGTACATTAGAAATATTATAAGAAATTAAAAAAGCAAATGACTAACACTGGGGAACATATGGAATTTAATACTGGGGTTGTACCATTAATGAAATGCTCTTATAAGTTAATACAAAAATTTTAAAGTTTTAATTGAAAAATGAACATAAAAAGTGCAGGAAATAAAGGGGAGAGAAAACAATAATAGCTAATATACATCTGAAAAAAATATCCTCATGCTCAGTCAAAGAAATAAAAATTAAAAGAATTAAATGAGTGACTTTTGCATCTGGAAAAAATGGAGATTTTTTTTTTCCCTATATCTCTCTTTAAGTACTAAAAAGCACCCTAGACATTGAATGTATTAAGAAATTAGAAAGTTCTGAAAACTATGAAGAAGAAGGCAGATTGGCTAAGGGCCCCAGGACCTGAGGAATAATAGCAAAATGAGTTCCCTGGGTTTTCTTTCTGCCTCCTATGTTCCAGATTTGGTGCTGAAGAAGTGTTAACTTGGAAATGCCAAGAAGTGTGGAGCAGAAAAGCCCCAAGAAAAGCTTCCTATTTCAAGTCAAAGGACCAGGAAAGGGGCACTTGGCAAGGCAGAAAACTTTTATATAATAACACTCCTACTCTAGTCAAATGACACAGAAAAAACTGTGGCCCCAACTCCACCCCTGCCAGTACAGAAAAGTAGGGAGCCTAGGTTTTTTTTCCTCACCAGGATGTAACAAAATGCATCAACTCCCACCTCTACCCTACCCCACTAGAGTGGTATAAGACAAGAGAGCAGTCAAGACTTTTATCCCCACTGAGCAATAACAAGATACCTCCCACCTGCAGTGTTAATGGAGACCAAATGTGGAGCCTGAACATTCACCAAGACCTGATAGTAATGAGGCACCCCCTCACTCTGGCCGAGGTGGCATTAGAGGAGGACTAGTGGAGACTCAAGACTATTACCAACTTTAACAAGAAAATCATCTCTCAGGGTATCAGTGGAGGTCACATGGAAGCAGAAATAAAGTAATCATCATCCCCAATTTTTTTTTTTTTAAAGATGACCGGTAAGGGTAACTTAACCCTTGACTTGGTGTTGTCAGCACCACGCTCACCCAGTGAGCAAACTGGCCATCCCTATATGGGATCCGAACCTGTGACCTTGGTGTTATTAGCACCACACTCTCCCGAGTGAGTCACAGGCCGGCCCATCATCCCCAATTGTTAAAGGTGGTACAGTGCAGAACCTAAACTTCCACCCACTTGTAATAAGATAGCATCTCCCTCCAGCACTAGAGAAGTGTCAGATGAGGTCTATTTAAAGAGAAGGTTCAGATAAGAGCCAGTGTCTCATAACATAATACCTAAAATGTCCAGGTGTTCGGAAAAAATACTTTCATCAGGCCCCCTCACCTCAGGTCCAGTTGGGTGTGGTGCAATGCATTCTTTGTAAACAAATTGTGGGGGGGGGGGTGGAGTTAGTGCACATCTGCACCAATGTATCTTTTTAGTTTTCTTTAGTGTGTTTGAGTGTTTTTGAATCATCACTGGCTGGCAGAGCTCATTTCTAAAAATAGAGCATGTTTACTTTGCTGGCAGCTGCTCAGTTTTTTCTTTGGATTTTGCCAGTAGCAGTTGAGTTTCTGAGTTTCTCTTTGGACTGCCTAGCTCCTGGATGTACGTGTGTGTGTGTGTGTGTGTGTGTGTGTGTGTGTGT
>NW_007727644.1:10710-25099 GCF_000696425.1 Galeopterus variegatus
TGTGTGTGTGTGTGTGTGTGTGTGTGTGTGTGTGTGTGTGTGTGTGTGTGTGTGTGTGTGTGCGCGCAGAAGTAAAGACTACTCTTTCTTCAACCAAGGCTCCAAGGACCTTTTTTCTGGTTATCTAACTCGTAGACCGGCATGTGAAGGGTTTGTGACCCAGTCTGGACAATGGACCTGAGGGTTCTGTGAGTTCCAGACCCAACCCTAGGTCTACACCAGGTTTTAATAAAAGAGTTCTTACTATACCAATAGCCAGGAAAATAACAGGAATGAGAAAAGACTAAAAAGAGAAATGAATACTGAGATGGCATAGTTGTTGAATTATCTGGCAATGATTTTAAAATAGCTATCATAGACTTCCGGGTGTTGTCTGGCCGCCGCCGCCGCCACCGCGCATCTCAGGTCTCCCGGCCGCAGACGCTGCCGCCTCGGGTGGTGGAGCCAGGAGCGACGTCCACCTCCATGGCCGGCATCAAAGCTTTGATTAGTTTGTCCTTTGGGGGAGCAATTGGGCTGATGTTTTTGATGCTTGGATGTGCCCTTCCAATATACAACAAATACTCGCCCCTCTTTGTTCTGTCTTTCTACGTCCTCTCACCTATCCCGTACTGCATAGCGAGAAGGTTAGTAGATGACACAGATGCTATGAGCAACGCGTGTAAGGAACTCGCCATATTTCTTACAACAGGCATCGTTGTCTCAGCTTTTGGACTCCCTATTGTATTTGCCAGAGCACATCTGACTGAATGGGGAGCTTGTGTGTTCTCACAGGAAACACAGTCATCTTTGCAACCATACTAGGCTTTTTCTTGGTCTTTGGAAGCAATGACGACTTCAGCTGGCAGCAGTGGTGAAAAGGAATTACTGAACTATTGTCACATGGACCTCTTGTCGTTTGTTGGCCATCCATGCACACAGGAGAGTAAGGCTGTATGGTATAGCAAGCCTCTTGGGGGTAAAAGCCTCTTCTCACTTTTATTGTAAGCATACTATTTTCACAGAGACTTGCTGAAGGATTAAAAGGATTTTCTCTTTTGGAAAAGCTTGACTGATTTCAGACATATCTATAGTATGCTTTTTGTAGTGTCCTGCTGAATTTAAATATTTATGTGTTTTTCCTGTTCAGTTATTTTTTTAATCAATATGCAATGTTAAACATTTTTTAAATGTAATAACCATTTGCATTGGTTAGGAATTCAGAATTCTGCTGGCTGTATTACTGGGCTAAAGTATATCTTTTCTTTTCTTTCTTTCTTTTTTTTTTTAAAGATGACCGGTAAGGGGATCTCAACCCTTGACTTGGTGTTGTCTGCACCACGCTCAGCCAGTGAGCAAACCGGCCATTCCTATATACAATCCGAACCTGTGGCCTTGGTGTTATCAGCACTGCACTCTACCGAGTGAGCCACGGGTCGGCCTTAAAGTATATCTTTTCTCTTAAAATTATTTAACCTCCATTATTACAAAAAGTTATAAAAATAAAATTTCAATCATCCAGGATGACATCACTGCCAATGTTATGCAAACATGCAGACCATTGGCATACATTATAGACTATATACTCAGTGCAAATATAACTGCATTTATACCTCAGAGGGGCCAAGTATTAATGCCTAAGCCCTCCATAAGGGTTGCTGGTTTTACTAGTAGACAGGTGTTTTGTGAATTGAAAATTATTTTATGGAATTGATATAAAGGAGTGCTTTTCTTCTCAATTGTTAGAAGAATTTATGTTAAACTTTAAGGTAAGGGTATAAAAACAGATTTTTGAGACATGGTTTTTATTTATGTTTATTATAGTTAAAGTGAGTTGCAGTGTGGGAAGAAACGACATCAAAATTCCATTTTTTGAATCCTGTTTCTATTTATAAGTGAAGTTTTTGATCTTTGATCTTCTATCAGACTTTCATGTTTTACCATGGGTAAAATGGACATACATAGAACTACTGATGAGGGAAAGTTATATGTTGTACCATATGTACCAGGAAACCTTCCTCTGCTTCCTCCTTTTAACGTATTTTGTACATTGTATATATTAAGTAGAGTAACTTTTCAAATATAGTTTAATAACACTTAGAGGTGTTTAACTCACCTGGAAAATAACTGCTATGCCATACATTCAAAGTTTCCCCTCCCCTGCAAGGCCTTGACATAATTAACAAGTGACTTGATAGTCTTGCAGATAATTCATGCATTAACAGTTTAAGATTTAGACCATGGTAACGGTAGCTCACATTCTCTAAGGTTATATCATGTGTAATTTAAAGATATTTAAGTTTTCTGTATACCTCTCAACTGTTTTGATTTTGATTTCGTCGTGATAGATCTGCTATTTCCTTATAAAAGGCATTTATTGTGTGAATTAATGCAAAGTAGCAAAATCCAGCTATATAGCAGCTTCAGGCATAAACCTGACCAAAAAATTCCCAGTAACCAGGCATGATCAAATTGAAGTGGTCATTTACATCTCAGTTATCAGTACTTTTTCAGGAGCTGGTTGTGAAGATGTTGAAATTGGTCTGACAATATTTTGTTAAAGATATTTGTTTGTATGTTTATTCAGTATACTTACATAAAAATTGTTTGGCCTTCAGCCAATAAATAAATAAATAAAATAGCTATCATAAAAAAATCTGTGGGAACAATTGTAGACACACTTCAAACAAATGAAAAAATAGTGTTGGGAAAGAAATAATCTCAGAAAAAAATCGAATATATAAAGAAGATAAAAATAGAAATTTTACAACTGACAAATACAATAACTAAAATGTAAATCTCGGTGGATGACCTCAACAGAAAAATTGAAATGACAGAGGAAAAATTCAGTAAACTTAAAGGTAGAACAATAAAAAATTATACAATACAAAGAAGGAAAAGAAAATAAACTGAAAATAAAATAAAATAAACAGAGCCTCAGGTACCTACAAAACTATAACAAAATATCTAACATTTGCATCCTTAGAGTGTCACAGATAATTAAAGTGGAATTCTTAAAGAAGTAAAATAACCCACTGAGAGGCAGGGAAAATAAAACAGACAAACAGAAAAGAGGGAACTAACAGAAAACAAAAAGTACATGAAAGATTTAAGCCACATAATATCAGTAATTGTATTGAATATAAATGGTCTAAATATCCAAATTAAAACAAAGGAATTGGCAAGGTGGATTTAATATATATATGTATCTATGTATATTTATTTTCTAATTGACACATAATTGTATATATTTACAGGGTATAAAATATTTCAATACATGTCTACAACGTGTGATGATCAAATAAGGGTAATTAGCATATCTATCACCTCAAACATTTATAATTTCTTTGTGTTGAGAACATAGAACTCTCTTCTATCCATTTGAAAATATACAATAAATTATTGTTAATCATAGGTACCTAGCACTGCTGTAGAACACTAGGTTTTATTCTTTTATCTAGCTGTTTTGTATCCATTAGCCATTCGAGACCTTTCCCTGTACTCCCTCTGCCTTATCTTTTTCAGCCTCTAGTAACCACAATTCTAATCTCTACTAATGTGAGCTCAACTTTTTCAGCTCCCAATATGAGTGAGAATATTCAGTATTTATCTTTCTCTGCCTGAATTATTTTACTTAACATAATATCTTCCAGGCTCATCTATGTTGCTGCAAATGACAGGCTTTCATTCTTTTTTGTGACTGTCATATTCCATTGTGTATATACCACCTTTTCAATACCCATTCATTGGTTGATGGATACTTAGGTCGATTCCATACCAGATATTGTGAATAGTGCTGCAATAAACACTGGGGTACAGAAACCCCATTGGTGTTCTTATTTTGTTTCCTTTGGATAAATACCCAGTAACAGGATTGCTGAATCATATGATAGTTCTATTTATAGTTTGTGAGGAAACTCCATGCTGTTTTCCATAATGACTTTTCTAAATTACATTCCCACCAATAGTGTATAAGTGTTCCCTTTTATTTTCATTCTCACCAGCATTTGTTATTTTTAGTCTTTTTGATAATAGTTATTATAACTAGGGTGAGATTATATCTTATTATGGTTTTGATTTGCATTTCCCTCATGATTAGCGATGTTGAGCACATGATTATTTCCATAGATGCAGATAAGGCATTTGATAAACTAACATCACTTCATGATAAAAACTCTCAACAAATTAGGTATAAAAGAAGCATAACTCAACACAATAAAGGCCATATATGACCAACCCAGAGCTAACATCATAATGAATGGGATGAAAGATAAAAGATTTTTCTTTAAGAACTTGAATAAGACAAGCGTGCCCACTCTCATCATTCTTATTCAGTATAGTACTGGAAGTCCTAGCCAGATCAATTAGGCAAGAGATAGAAATAAATGATATCCAAATTGGAAACAAGGAAGTCGAATTGTACCTGTTTGCAGATGACATGATTTTATATATATTAAAAACCTAAAGATTCCACCAAAAAACTCTCAAAACTAGTAAACAAATTCATTAAAATCACAGCATACAAAATCAACATACAAAAATCAGTAGTGATTTTATACACAAATAATAAACTAGCTGAAAACAAAATCAAGAAAACAATCTCATTTACAATAGCCACAAAAAAATTAAGTACCTATGAATAAATTTAACCAAGGAGGTGAAAGATCCCTACAAAAACAAAAACAAACAAACAAAAACCCATGAAACACTGATGAAAGAAACTCAAGTGGACACACAAAAAATTGAGAGACATCTAATGTTTATAGCTTCAACAAATCAATATTGTTAAATGACCATACTACCCAAAGTGATCTACAGATTCAATGCAATCCCTATCAAATACCAACAAAATTTTTCACAAAAAATAGGAAAAAAATGTTAAAATTCATATGGAACCACAAACAGATCTCAAAGAGTCAAAGAAATTCTGATCAAAAAAGAACCAAGCTGAAGGCATCACACTACCTGGCTTCAAAATATACTACAAAGCTATAGTAATCAAAACAGCATGATACTAGCATAAAAACAGGCACATAGACCAATGGAACAGAATAGAGAACTCAGAAATAAATCTATGTATCTACAGCCAACTGATTTTCAACAAAGGTGTAAAGAACATACACTAAGGACAGTCTCTTCAATAAATTGTTCTGGGAAAACTGTATATTCATATACGGAAGAATAAAATTAGACTCCTACCTCTCATCATATACAAAAATCAACTCAAAATGAATTAAAGACTTAAATATAGTACGTTAAAATACAAAACTGCCAGGAAAAAAATAAAGAAAAATGCTTTAAGACATTGGTCTGAGCAAAGATTTTATGATTAAGAGTTCAAAATCACAGGCAACAATAGCAAAGACAGATGAATGGGATGATATCAAACTAAAAAGCTTTTTCACAGAGTAAAGAGACAATGAAGAATGAAAGAAAACATTTGCAAACTACTCAGCCAACAATGGATTAATATTCAGAATATGCAAGGAACTCAAACAATTCAATAACAACAACAACAGCAAACCAATTACTTTGACAATGATCTGAATAGACACTCTTTAAAAGAAGACAAACAGATGGCCAAGTATTTCAACATTACTAATCATCAATGAAATGCAAAAAATCAAAACCACAATGAGATATTATCTAACCCTAGTTAGAATGGCTATTGTCTAAAAGACAAAAAAATAAGAAATTCTGGCCAGGATATGGAGAAAAAAGGAACTGTTATATGCTGTTGGTGGAAATGGAAAATAGCACAGCCATTATAGAAAGCATTATGGAGGTTTATCAAATAACTACATATAGAAATACTGTGTGATCCAGTGATCCCACTATTGAGCATGTATTCAAAGGAAAGGAAATAAGTACGTTGAAGGAAATCTGCCCCACTATGTTTATTGGAGAGTATTCACAGTAGCCAAGATATGGAATAAACCTAAGTATCCATCAGCTGATGATTGGACAAAGAAAATGTCGTGCATATGCACAATTGAATACTATTCAGCCATAGAAAAGAATGAAATCCTGCCATTCACGGAAAGGTGGATGAGTCTGGAGGACATGTTAAACAAAATAACCCAAAGAATTAGAGTCTCACAAATTGCTGGACAAAGATTTCAAAATAAATGTTCTAAAGAATCTCAGTAATCTACAAGAGAACACAAATCAACAATTTAACCAAATCAGGAAAGCAATACGAGAACCAAATTAAAAGCTCAACAGAAAGATAAAAGACATAAATAAAAAAGAACCAAGCAGAGTTTGGAACTGAAGAACACAATAATGAAATTTAAGCATCCAATAATGAGGTTCAACAGAAGACTAGATCAAGCAGAATAAAATAAAAGCAAACTTGAAGACAAGTCATTGGAAATAATTCAATTAGAGGAGAAAAAAAAAAAGAATGAAAAGCAATGAGAAAAGCCTATGGAATATATGCGATCTATAGAACACCATCAAGAGAACTAACTTTTGAGTTATAGATGTATCAAAAAGAGATGAGAGAAAGTTACAGAAAGCTATTCCAAAGAAATAATGGCTGGTTGATTTCTCAAATCTGGAGAGAAATATGAACACCCAGTTACATGAAACTCAAAGATCTCCAACTTGACTGAACCCAAAAAAGACTTTACCAAGACATATCATAATCTAACTTTAAAAATCAAAGACAAACAGATAATTTTGAAAGCATCAAGAAAAGAGAAGCATATCACATATAAAGGAACCTCAACAAGGCATCAGCAACTTCTCAGCAGAAACTTTGCAGGCTAGGAGAAAATGGAATAATAATATTGAAAGTGCTGAAAAAAAAATCTGCCAATTAAAAATGTGATTTTTAAAAACTGCCCTTCAGCAATCAGGGAGACATAAAGACTTTTTCAGACAAATAAAAGTTGAAGGAGTTCATCACCATTAGATCAGTCTTACAGAAAAATGCATAAAGGAAGTTTTTCAAGCTGAAATGAAAGGCCATTTTTTTAGTAACATAAAAACATGAAAGTCTAAAATTCTCCAGTAAAGGAAAATGTATAGTAAAATTAAGCATACTCTAATACTGTAATTGTGATGCACAAATTGCTTATAATCGTAGTACAAAGGTTAAAAGATGAAAGTATTTAAAAAGACCTATAAATATAATAAATTTTTAATGGATACACAATATAGAAAGACCTAAACTGTGACACCAAAACATAATGTTTGGGGGAGTAAAAATTCAGAGCTTTTGTCTGTGATCAAAATTAAGTATTTATCATCTTCAAATAGACTATTATAACTGTAAGATGTTACATGTGAGACATATGGTAATAACAAAGTAAAAGCATATAAATGGATACACAAAAGTTAAAGGGAAAGGAATCAAAGTATACCACTATAGAAAATTATCAAATCACAAAGGAAGATAGCAAAAGAGGAAGAAAGGAACAAATGGCTTATGATATATTCAGAAAACAATTTAAAAAATGGCAATTGTAAATCCTTACCTACAAGTAATTACTTTGAATGTAAATGATTAAATTCTCCAATCAAAAGACAGAGTGGCTAAATGGATTTAAGGGGGGGGGGAGGAAAAAGACCCAACTATATGCTGCCTACAAGAGACTCTCATCACTTTTAAGATCACACACAGAATGAAAGTGAAAGGATAGAAAAGGATAGAAAGTTATTCCATGTGAATGGAAACCTAAAGAGAGCAGGGGTAACTATACTTACATTGGACAAAAGAGAATTTAGTCAAAAACTGTAAAATGAGACAAGGAAGGTGATTATATAATGTAAAGGGGGTCAATGAATACAGAGGACATAAAAATTGTAGACATATATGCACCCAACAGCAGAGCAGCACAGTCCCTTCAATGAATGCTGTTGACAGAACTGTATACTCACATGCAGAAGAATGAAATTAGACCTTTACTTCATTCCACATACAAAATCATCTCAAAATGGAATAAAGACTTAAACATAAGACCTGCAACTGCAAAACTACTAGAAGAAAACTTAAAGGAAAATCTTGATATTAATCTTGGCAAAGATTTCTTAGGCATGACCCCAAAATCACAGGGAACAAAAGTAAAATTAGACAAATGGTATTGCATCAAACTAAGAAGTTTCTGCACAACAAAGAAAGCAATAATGCAGTGAAAAGAAAACCTACAGAATGGAAGAAAATATTTGTGAACCATATATCTGATATAGGTTTGATATCCAAAATATATAAGGAACTCATACAATTCAGTAGCAACACACTCACACACACACACACACACACACATACACACACACACACACACACACAAATAACCCAATTAAAAAATGGGCAAAGGACCTGAATAGACATTTTTCCAAAGAAGACATACAAATGACCAACAGGTATATAAAAAAAGTGCTAATAAGCATAGAAATACAAATTAAAACCATGATGGCATAATGCCTCAGACCTGTTAAGATGGCTATTGTCAAAAAGACAAGAGATAACAAGTATTGGAAAGGGTGTGGAGAAAGGTAACTATTTGCACAGTTGGTAGGGATGTAAATTTGTTCAGCTATTGTGGAGAATAGTATAGAGGTTCTTCAAAAAATTAAAATGGAACTACCATATTTCTCTGCAATTCTTTTAGGTATAAACCCAAAGGAAATGAAATCAGCACCCATAGAGATATCTGCACTCCCGTGCTCATTGTAGCATTATTCACAGTAGCCAAGATACAGAAACAACCTATGGGTGCTTTGTCAGATGAAAGATATATTGGACTTTCAAAAGGAGAGGACAGACCAGAGGACACTAGAGATGGTGGGGAGGAAGATGGGGGGTTGAGGGGTGATTGGTCCAATAAGGGGTATAAAGAATAATTATGATTTATAACAATGAATATGCTAATAAATATATAAATAAAAATTTTTAAAGAAGAAATTGTGAGATACGCACACATGAGGAGTCTTCAAAAGTTTGTGGGAAAAGTGAATTAAAATATAATACAAAGTATTCCTCAGGGTTTTTGAAGACCCTTTGTGTGTGTGTGTGTGTGTGTGTGTGATGGAATATTATTCAGCCTTAAAAAGGGATATTCTATCTATCTAACATGGATGAACCTGAAGGACACTATTTTAAGTGAAATAAGCCAGATTCATAAAATAACATACTGTGTGATCTCAATTATATGTGGATTTTTTAAAAGTTGAACTTATATAAGCAAAGTAGTATGTTGGTTTCCAGGGGTAGAGAATGGTGGGAAATAGAGAGATGTATGTGGAAGGATACAAAAGTGCAGTTATGTAGGATGAATAAATTTAGAGATCTAATGTACAGTATGAGCACTACAGTTGATAATATTTAAATTTATACTGGAAGTTTGCTAAAAGAGTAGAGTGTTGGTGTCCTTCCCCTCCCCTCACCAAAATAAAGGTAACTATGTGAAGTGATGGATATGTTAATTTGCTTGACTGTAGTAATTATTTTACTATGTACATATATTTCAAAACATCACGTGATACACCTTAAATATATATAGTAAAAAAGGAGAAAATTATCATCATAGAATCCCACATATTATATGATTTTATCTATGTAAAATGTCCTGAATAGTCTAATACATACAGACTGAAAGTATATCAATGATTACCTAGTAACAGAGGAGGGTTGGAAGAGATAAGTAGTGAGTAATGATAGGTACAGGGTTTCTTCTTTGGTGATTAAAAACCTACTAAACTTAGAAGGTGGTGATGGTTGCACAACTGAGTGAATATAGTAAAATCCAGTAAATCATGCAAATAAAAAAGAGAAATAAATGACTATAAATATCCCATGAAGTAAACTTCACAGCAAAGGAAATTACCAGGGACAGAGAATTGAATTATATAATGGCCAGAGAGTCAATACATCCAGAAGACATAGCAAATTCTAAATGTGTACACAGTAAACAACTGATTTGAAAATTATGTGAAGCAAAAACTGAAAAAAACTAGAAATAAATAGACCAATTTACAGTCAGATGATTTTATATCCCCTCTCAACAATGGACAGAATAATTAGAATTTCAGCAAAGATATAAAAGAACCACCAACAAACAGGATCTAATTGACATTATAGAAGACTCCACCCAACAATAGCAGGATACATATTATTTTCTAGTGCCCAAAGAACTTGTTTTAAGATAAGATATACATTGGGCCATAAAAAAATCCTCAACAAACATTGAAGATTCAAAATCACATCTAGTGTGTTCTTTGACTAAATGGAATCAAACTAGAAATCAAAAACAGGAAGATATCAGGAAAATTTCCAAACATTTAAAAACTAAATAACATGCTTCCAAATAATCTGTGGGTCAAAGAGAAAGTATAAAGGAAAAATAAAAATATACATGGAACCAAAGGAAAATTAAAATAAACCAATCATTATTTTTGGGACAAAGCTAAAGCAACACTGAAATGAAAATTTATAGAATTACATTTTTACATGAGACAAGATAAAGTCTCAAATCAAAAATCTATACTTCCACCTCAAGAAATTAGTAAAGAGGAGCAAAATAAACCTAAGGAAACAAAAGAAATGGAATGTGATAATTGAAAATAGAAAAACAATAGAGCAAATCAGTGAAACAATAGCTGGTTCTTTGAAAAATTTCATACAATTAGCAAATATTGAGGAAGATGAGAAAAAAAGAGACTGACCAAAAAATAAAAAAGACAGACAAAGAAAGAAAAGACAGAAATCACTAATATATGGAATAAAACAGAGGATATCACTAAAGGATATGCAGACATCAAAAGAATAATAATAAAAAATACTGCAAACACCTTTCCACACATACATTTTATCTTAGCAGAAATGGACCAGTTACTTAAAAAGCACAAACTACCACAGCTCATTCAATATGAAAATTAAGAACACGATAAAATATCACAACACACCTATCAGAATTGCTAAAATAAGTAACAGTGTCTGATGGAGTTTGGATTATTGTCTTCCCAGAATTCATGTGGAAATCTGATCCTCAATTGTGGCAGTGTTGGGAGCTGTTTGAGTCACGGGGGTGGATCCCCCTTGAATGGATTAATGCTCTCCCCTTGGGAGTGGGGATAGTGAGTGCATTCTCACTCTATTCCCATGAGAGCTGGTTGTTTAAAAGGACTCTGGTATCTCCCCTCTCTCTCTTTTGCTTCCTCTTGCCATGGGATCTGCTTGTACCTGACGGCTGCCTGCTGCTTTCCACAATGATAGAGGAAGCCTGAGGCCCACACCAGATGCAGCTGTCTCAAAAATTGTAAACCAAATAAACCTCTGTTCATTATAAATTACCCGACCTCAGGTATTCTGTTATAGCAACACAAAAGTGGACTAATACAGAAAACTGGTACAGAGGAGTGGGGTGTTATTTATAACAGACACTTGAAATGTGGAAATGGCTTTGGAACTGGGTGTTGAGGAGAGGTTGGAGGAGTTTGAAGGACTCAGAAGAAGACAAAAAGATGAGGGAAAGTTTGGAATGTCTTAGAGACTGGTTACATGGTGGCAACCACAATGCTGATAGAAATATGGACTGTAAAGACCATTCTAAGGAAGTCTCAGATGTAAATGAGAAGGAACTTATTGGAAACTGGGGCAAAGATCAATCTTGCTATGAACTGGCAAGGATCCTGGCTGCATTGTGCTCATGCCTTAGGACTTTGTGGAAGGTGGGACTTAAGAGATGTAAACAGGAATGTTTGGCAGAAAAAATTTCCAAGTAGCAAAGCATTAAGGAAGTTGCATGACTACTTGTAACTGCCTACACTATGATATGGTGGCAAAGGCATGATGTAAAGCCAGAATTTGAAAGGGAAGCACAGCATAAAGATTTGAAAATTTACATCCTGGCCATGTGGTAGAGAAGTAGAGAGCAGGAGAAAAATGCAAGGCTGAAGCAGATAGACTGGTTACTAAAGACATTAGCTTGGCAGGGAGGCAGCCAGATGCTAATAGCCAAGACAATGGAAGAAAGGCCCTGAAGGCATTTCAGAAGTCTGGAAGGGTGCCCCTTGCAACACAGACCTGGAGGCCTAGGCAGCCTGAGTTGTTCTGGAGAGCAGACCTGGAGCACAACTACCCTTGGTTACCTGCTCCCTGCATCCCAGCCACTCTGGCTGGAGCAGCACTGCCTCAAGCAGGCCCAAGTGTGGTTCATGCAGCAGCTCTGAAGAGCACAAGCCAGAAACCTTGGTGGGATCTACATCATATTAAGTCTGCAGGCCAGCTGAACGTGAGAGCAGTGGAAGCATGACAGCCTCCACCCAGATTTCAGAGGATGTATGGAAAATCCTGGCGGCCCAAGCAGAGACCTGCTGCAGGGGCAGAATTGCTGCAGAGGCCATCTACTAGAGCAATGTTGAGCAGGAAAGTGGGATAGAAGCCCCCACGAGTGAAATGTCTAGTACAGCCGAGGCAGTGGGGCTGCCGCCAGAACCCTAGAACTGTAGGGCCACTGGCAATGTACAAGGCTGGCCTGGAAAAGCTGCAGGAACCAGCGCAGCCCAGTGAGATGCACCCAGCAGAGCCATGGGGGCAGGACTGTCCAAGACTTTGAGGGACCAGATGTCCCATTGTGCCCAGGATGCAAGACTAGTAGTCAAAGAAGATTATTTTGGAGCTTTGAGATTTAATGTCTGCACTCCTGGGTTTTGGACTCGTTTGAGACCTGTTTCTCCTTTCTTCCAGCCTATTCCTCCCTTTTGGAATGGGAATGTGTACCCAATGTTTGTTCCACCATTGTATTATGGAAGGAGATAAATTTGGTTTTGATTTTTACAAGTTCACAGCTGGAAGGAGTTTTGCTTTTAGTCTCAGATGAGACTTTGAGCTTTGGACTTTTAAATTTGTGCTGGAACAAGCTAAAAATTTTGGGACTGTTGGGATGGAATGATTGTGTTTTGTATGTGCGAGTGACATGAGTTTTGGGATGCCAGGGGCAGAATGACGGAGTTTCTACTATTATCCTCCCACAGCTCATGTGGAAATCTGATCCCCAATGTGGCAGTGTTGGGAGCTGTTTGTGTCAAGATGGTGTAATATAGACACTGCCACAAGTTCCATCACCAGAAGGACAGTTCA
This sequence comes from Galeopterus variegatus, assembly GCF_000696425.1. Taxonomy (NCBI): domain Eukaryota; kingdom Metazoa; phylum Chordata; class Mammalia; order Dermoptera; family Cynocephalidae; genus Galeopterus; species Galeopterus variegatus. The sequence continues at coordinate 23,777 of NW_007727644.1, forward strand.
CCACCACAGTAGCAGCCAGGGCCACTCTACAGGCAACTGCCGCTCACTTGACTACATTGATAAAAGAAGAGTCATCAGTAGAGCCTGCAAATAGAGGAGGAAATCTTTATCTTCATAGCCAACCCCAGAGTAACAGAAGAAGCAAGTCCTTTACCATAAGATCAAACATCAACAAAAAAATACTAAAACTACAAACAAACAAGAAGGTATGATACAACCAAAGGAATACAGTAATGCTCAAATTCCAGACCCCATAGAACAGAGAATTCTTGAAATGTCTGAAAAGGACTTCCAAGCAAGGATCTTTAGAAAGCTTGAAGAAATAAAAGATGACTCAATTAGAGAACCAAGGAAACAAGAAAAAATATCCAGAATATGAATGAGGAAATTTACAAAGAGATTAATATATTAAAAAGAGAGTGTAAAATGGTGCTGGGAGAACTGGATATCCATATGCAGGAGAATGAAACTAGACCCATACCTCTCACCATATACTAAAATCAACTCAAAATGGATTAAAGATTTAAATATACACTCTGAAACAATAAAACTTATTAAAGAAAACATAGGAGAAACACTTAAGCAAATAGGGCTGGACACAGACTTCATGAATACAACCCCAAAAGCACGAGCAACCAAAGGAAAAATAAACAAATGGGATTATATCAAACTAAAAAGCTTCTGCACAGCAAAAGAAACAAAATTTATTAAAGTTTTTAATGTAATTGCTGAAAAAATAAAAATCATAAAAAAAAAACAAAACACAGCAGAAACACTTCAGGAAGCAGGAGAGCACATAGACTTTATGAATAAGACCTCAAAAGCACAGGTAGTAAAAGAAAAAATAAGTAAATGGGATTATATCAAACAAAAAGCTTCTGCACAACAAAAGAAACAATTAACAGAGCTAAAAGACAACCAACAGAGTGGGAGAAAATATTTGCAAAACATACATCCGACAAAGGATTAATATCCAGAATATACAAGGAACTTAAACAACTTTACAAGAAAAAAACAAGCAACCCAATAAAAAAATGGGCAAAAGAGCTAAGTAGGCAATTCTCTAAGGAAGATATACAAATGGCCAACAGTCATATGAAAAAATGCTCAACATCACTCAGCATCCGGGAAATGCAAATCAAAACCACACGCAGATACCATCTCACCCCAGTTAGGATGGCAAAAATCCAAAAGACGCTGAAAGATAAATGCTGGCGTGGTTGCGGAAAAAAAGGAACTCTCTTACATTGTTGGTGGGAATGCAAAATGGTGCAACCCCTATGGAAAATGGTTTGGAGGTTCCTCAAACAGCTGAAGATAAAT
>NW_007727644.1:25432-31955 GCF_000696425.1 Galeopterus variegatus
CACACACAAAAAAAACCGGGAGGGGGGGTGAAGATATAACAACTATACTTTTTTGAAGTTGTTACAACAAGCAAACAGAAAGGACATTCTTGGGGGCGATGGGAGAGAGGGAGGAGGGAGGGAGGTGTCGGTGATGGGCCATAATAATCATATACATTGTATATTGACAAAATAAAAATTTAACGGAAAAAAAAAAAAAGAGATACCATCTCACTCCAGTTAGACTGGCTATTCTCAAAAAGATGGAGAATAACAAATTCTGGTGAGGACACTGACAAAGGGGAACTCTCCTACACTTTTGGTGGGACTGTAAAATATTTAGCCGTTATGGAAAATGGTATGGACGTTCCTCAAACAACTATAGATAGAAATGCCATATGACCCAGCTATCCCACTGCTGGTTACATACTCAAAGGAATGAAAATCTTCGTGTTGAAGGGACACCTGTGTTCCCATGTTTATTGCAGCTCTATTTACTATAGCCAACAGTTGGAACCAAACTAAATGCCCATCATCAGGTGAGTGGATAAGGAAATTGTGGTACATTTATACAGTGGAATACTCAGAAATTTACTTTTATGAATTTATCTTGAAATAATCATGGATGTGTAGAAATACAATGGTAGTAACCTAAAATACCACTCACAGAGGAATGGACAGATTATTTATGGTATAACTATAAAGTAGAGTATTGTGCAGTCACTGAAAATATTTTACTCTAATCCAATGGTTTCTAAACATTAATTCTTGAAGAAATTTTGTTCTATAATAACTTACACCAGTCCATGACAGAATGAAAGAGTGTCATTAGTTTTTCACAAATGCAAATTAATTTCATTTAAGGCAGGTCCTTTTATTCTGATAGTATAACCTCGTTTTGAAAATATGATATAATTTTCTTGGTGAAATAATTATTGTAGACTGGAGTTTATTGTGCCCTTACTTAGAAAATAAAAGTTGGTGACTCTATGTTAGTCTGTCATTTTTGCTAAATTTAATTGGTCAATGAAATCAGAAGAATAAGTCCTCAAACATGAACATAATTGAAAATGTCTGAATTTACACTATAGATTAAAAACTATATACAAGTTTCTACACAATTTTATAAAATTTATTTATTCAACAAATGATAACAAAAGACTTCCATTTTGTCCTCACTAAGAAATTAATGAACCCCTTATCCATTAACCAAACACTACAATGTTCACTAATCTTATTTTCTGTATCCTATGCCTACCTTTCTCATTTTGAGAACTTTCACACTAATTCCAATGAGAGATAACAATATATTACAAAAAACTCTATTGGAGTATGTATTAGTCTGTTTTTGTGTTGCTATAACAGAATACTTGAGACTGGGTAATTTATAGGAAAAAAAGATTTATCTGGCTCATGATTCTGGGACAGCTTCATCTGCCATGGGCCTCAGGCTACTTCTACTCATGGTGGAAAGGGGCAAGACAGCCAGCAGGTGTGAGATCACATGGCAAAAGGAAGCAAGAGAGAGAGGGAGGGGAGGTATGAGGGTTCTTTAAACAACCAGATCTTGTGGGAACTAGGAGAATGAGAACTCACTCACTAACTCCTGTTAATCCATTCATGAGGTATCTGCACCCGTGACCCAAACAGCTCCCTACACTGCCAAGTTGGGGATCAGATTTTGACATGAGCTTTGGGAGGACAACATCCAAACTCTATCAGGGTATAATACGCATAACCTAAAATTCACCATTTTAACCATTATAAAGCATACCATTTTAAAGCATTTTAAGCCATTTTAAAGCAGTGGCTTTTAGTATGTTCACAATTGTGTGCCACCCTCACCATTAGCTAGTAAACTGAGTACCCAATAAACAGTCACTCCTTATCTCCACACCTCAACCCCAGCCACTGGCAACCACTAATTTGCATTCTGTCCCTATGGATTTGCTTATTCTGCATCTTTCATATAATTTAAATCGTACAATATGTGAGATGTGGGTTTTTTGTGTCTGGGAAAGAATGGCATCCTGTAATTTAGGACAGGGACATGTGGGAAGACCCTGATTAAGTTGGGGATCTTGAACTACTAATTTCTCAGCAGTCTTCTTTGCCAGTGGAAGAGGTCTCCCCACCCCAAGGGAAAGTGGCCTCATAATCCCTAGTGGCAGCAGCAACTGCACCCCCCAGTTGGTATCAGCCTTTTGAACTCCATCTGAGAAGATTAACCATACATTGCCTGGGGAAATGGTAATTACCTTCCCTGAGGCAGTTGCCATGCAAGACAATGTTGATTCTCCTTAGGACCACCCCACCACTTCTCTTTGCTTCTAGACTTCTAAGTAGACTCAAGTCCTAGCAGTCCCCTAAAGACTGAGGTATGAAGTGTGATTCTTTGGAAGGTGAGCAACACAAAAAAAGAACTACTTGAGTTTTCTAATTTATACAAGCAGAAATTCAGGGAACATTTGTGGGAATGGATATTAAGGGTGTGGATAATGGTAGAAGAGCATAAATTTAGATCTGGCCACATTTATCAATATGGGCTCACTAAGAGAGATTCTGCATTTAGTTTTGCAGATCAGGGAGTTAGAAAGTTTCTGTCTGGTTGGTTGGTCAAAATATGGGTCATAAGATGACCCATCATGAGTAAGTTGGGAGTGCTCTATCTCCCTTGGTTTAACATAGAGGAAGGGAGTCAAAGGCTTAGGAAGATTGGGATGTTAGAATGGATTTTTCATTTAAGACCTAGTCACCCACACTAGGAGAGTTCAGAAGATGTACTTTTCACCAATAGTTTGAGATATAAACTTGTGAAGGAAGCTCCAGCATCCTTGAAGAGCACTGTCATCACTCTTTGTAGGCCAGACCTTACAGTGGAAACCACAGTTGTTCCTGGTTGGCAAACCTAAATGCGATGGGAGTAACTCAATCCTATAGTGGCAGAGGCCAAGTGGGGGCACTGAACTGCCAAAGGCAAGGTGAGTGTAGTTACTGCAATGAGCAGCAAAATCAAAGCAGCAATCAAAATAGTCTGACTCCTGCAGACCTATGGTGTTGGCTAGTTCATCATGGTGTTCCTAGAAATGAGATCGAAAACCTACTAAATTCTTACTTGACTGTATCAGCAGAAATTTTTCAGGTTGAGTCTAACTAAATCATAAAAATGGAGTCAGAGACCCTCAATCAATTTCTAGACTTGAACCAGTTTATAGAGCCAGAATCCCTTAAGTGAAGGAGAGGCTGGATCCCCTTGAGGAAGGACCTTGGTACACTACTGAAATTTAATACTGTTAATATTTCTATCAGACTTCCCTAAAGGAACTAAGGCCTTTTACCAGGATAACTGTGCATTAGGGAAAAGGAAATAATCAGACCTCTTAGAAACTTCTGGACACTGGCTCTGAACTGACATTGATTCCAAGAAACCCAAAAAGTCACAATGGCCCTCCAGTTAGAGTAAGAGCTTATGGAGGTCAGGTGATCAATGGAGCTTTAGCTCAGATCTGTTTCATCGGGGGCTTAGTGGGTCTCTGGATCTATCCTGTAGTTATTTCCCAATTCCAGAATGCATAATTGGAATAGACATACTAAGCAAGTATCGGAATACCCACATTGGTTCCCTGACCTGTAGAGTAAGATCTACTATAGTAGGAAAGGTCAAGTGGAAGGCATTTGATCTGCTTTTACCTAGGAAAACAGTAAATCAAAAGTAATACTGCATTTATTGAAAACTTTCAGAAATTAGTGTCACCATCAAGGACTTGAAACATGCAGGAGTGGTGATTCCCACCATATCCCAGTTCAACTACCCTATTTGGCCTGTAGTGAAGACAGATGGATCTTGGAGGATGACAGTGAATTATTGTAAGCTTAGCCAAGTGATGACTCCAATTGCAGCTGCCGTACCAGATGTGGTTTTATTTCTTGAGCAAATTAACATATCCCCTGGTACCTGGTATGCAGCTATTGATCTGTCAAATGCAGTTTTTCTCCATCCCTGTCCATAAGGTTCACCAGAAGCAGTTTGCTTTGAACTGGCAAGGCCAGTAATATACTGTCACTGGTCTACCTCAGTGAAGATACCTTCAGAAGTATTACCAACTCTCCAGACATTCATAGGGATCTTAATCATGTTTCCCTTCTACAAGAGATCACATTGGCCCATTGCAATGATATTATGCTTATTGAACCTAGTAAGCAGGGAGTAGTAACTTCTTTAAAGTATTGGAAAGACATATGTATGCCAGATGGTGAAAAATAAATCCAACTAAAATTCAGGGGTTTTCTACCTTACTGAAATTTCTAGAGGTCCAGTGGGGTGGAGAATGTCAAGATATCTCTTCTAAAGTGAAGAATAAGTTGTTGCCTCTACAACCAAGAATGAGGCAGAACACCTAGTGGGCCTATTTCTATGTTGTAGGCAACATATCCTTCATTTGGGTGTGTTGCTCTATCCCATTTACCAAGTGACCTGAAGAGCCGCTACTTCTGAATGGGGCCTAGAGAAAAAAAAAAAGATCTGCAACAGATTCAGGCTGCTATGTAGGCTGCTCTGCCACTTGGGAAGTGCCAGTGGCAAATAGGAATACTGTCTGGAGTTTAGGGCAGACCATCAAAGGTGAATAGCAGTGCAGGCCTTTAGGATTTTGGAGCAAGGCCCTAACATCATCCACAGATAACTACTCTCCTTTTGAGAGACAGCTTTTGGTCTGCTATTGAGCCTTAATGGAAACTAGATGGTTCACCATGGGTCACCAAGTTACCATGTGACCTGAGTTGACTATCATGAATTGGGTGTTATCTAACACAGCAAGCCATAAAATTGGGTGTGCCTGGTAGCACTCCATCATCAAATGAATGTGGTATATATGAGATTGGGCTCAAGCAAGCCCTAAAACATACATGAAAGAGTGATCCAAATGCCCATGGTTCCTACTCCTGTTACACTGTCTTTTCTCTCCCAGCCCTCACCTATGGCTTCATGGGGAGTTTCCAACCATCAGTTGACAGAGAAAGAAAAGACTTGGGCTTGGTTTACAAATGGTTCTACATGATATACAGGCACCACTTAAAACTGGACAGCTGCAGCACTACAGTACTTCTACGGGACATCCCTGAAGGACAGTGGTGAAAGGAAATTTTTCCAGTGGGCAGAACTTCAGGCAGTGCACTTAGCTGTGCACTTTACTTGGAAGGAGAAATGTCCAGACATGCAATTATTTACCAATTCACTGTTGTGGCCAATGGTTTGGCTGGATGGCCAGGGACTTGGAAGGAACACGATTGGAAAATTAGTGACAAAAAATTTAGAGAAGAGATATGTGAATAGACTTCTTTGAATGGGCAAAAAATGTGAAGACATTTGTGTCCTGTGTAAATGCTCACCAAAGGGCAACCCCAGCAGTGGAGAATTTTAATAATGAAGTGTACAGGATGATCTGTTCTGCCGACACAAGACAGCCTCTTTCCCCAGCCACCTCTGTCATCCCCTAATGGCTCATTTAAAAAAAGTAGTCAGGAACAAAGGTTTGGGTCACTTCACTAGGTAAAGAATCATGACTAGCTGAAGTACTTGCCGAAAACAAAGAGAGTATAGAATGGGTTGTAGAAGGTAGCTATGAATACCAGCTACCACTATGTGGCCAATTACAGAAGTGATACAAATAAATATAAATATAAATTTGTGTATGTATATATACTGAGTTCCTATACCAGTCTCTTGGGTTGTTGTCCCTTGTGTGTCTGGTATGTAGACCTCTAAAGAATATTGAGAATTCACTTTGGGCCTTGTGAAAGAACCTGTGCATCTGGTACTTTTTTGTTGAAGCAGAGTGGGTAGCAGAGCAGGCATATGGAAGCCTAAGCATGTAAAAATGCAGCATCATTCAGGATTTGTCTTATACCTGAAAGTGAATGCACGTTTCCACTATTGCTGGATATTTCGTACCAAATGTGTTCTTCATGCCAAAATCTTTACTGATGCTACTTAACTTGTCCACTGCCAAATGTAATTATAGCCACAAATCCAGGATTACTCCTAGTAGCTGTTAGAAGCAGAAAAAATTATAGAAGCTCTGTAATTTACTTTCTACTATGCAGTAAGTTTGTAAAAAACTATTTTTCAGTTGTCATTCCAGCTTTGAGATGAGCTATTTATTAACGTGCTCATGGGTGGAGAGGATAGAAAGGATCATCTTAAAAGATTTCCTTTGACAAGTCTCTCTGATTAGTACGGAGAGCAGAATACTCTTTTAATGAGCAGTTTTTAAGCTTTGGAGAGAAGTAATTATGCATTTTTCAAGTATCTTCTTCAATGTGATCTTTCATCAAAGTTTCTTCTTGTTTTTCTTTAATCTACTTTCTTTAGCAGAACTACTTTCTTTTTTCTTTACTTAAAAATAACTTCTTTTTAATTACAAAGGTTATTCATTTTTAATTAGAAAATATTTTTCAGATGCAAATGATCAGAAAGGAAGACAGCAAGAAAGAGAGGAAAGAAGGAAGGAAAGAAGGAAGGAAGGGAGGGAGGGAGGGAGGGAGG
>NW_007727644.1:32229-71288 GCF_000696425.1 Galeopterus variegatus
AGGGAGGGAGGGAGGAAGGAAGGAAGGAAGGAAGGAAGGAAGGAAGGAAGGAAGGAAGGAAGGAAGGAAGGAAGGAAGGAAGGAAGGATAAATCAACCAAATGTTGTTATTCACACGTTCATAGAAACCATTAAAATCTGAACTGTAATGTTAATAATGTTTTGTAATGTACTTCTCTTACTAATAGAATATTGTGAATATCTCTCCCTGTGTAAATAATGATCTACAATCCATTTTAAATGATTGCATAGCATTTATGCTTGTGATTGTATAGATCACAACTTATGCTTCCATTTAAGTTGTCGCCAATATTTTATTATAAACCATACTGCGATGAGCATTCCTGTATGTAAGTCTGCTTGTCTACTTAATTATTTCTTTAGGCAAAATTCCTAGAAGTTGAAATGCAAGGTCAAAAGTAAAAATGTTCTTTTTCTTTCTAAGACTTTTGAAATGTAAAATTACCCTTTGGAGACTAGTATTTTTACAGCACTTTACCTTTTATAAAGGTTGCCTCATAAACTCACTTAATCCTTATTAAAAACCTTAGAAAGAGCTATTGTTACTAACTCCACTTTGCTGATTAGGGAATAGGCTCAGGGAAATTAAATGAAGTAAACCCAGTATTGGAGAGCCAGTAAGGACTCAGACTCAGGTTATTTGACTCCAAATTCTGTGTTCTCTCCATGGCACCAGTCTGTGGTTATTGGTTTTCACATTTTGGGTTTTCTCAAAATGCAACACGTGATTCCTAATAACCTCCATACTTTGGTGGTACAGTCCACCAGATGCTTTCTTGCTCTCAACTTGAAATTAAACTCTGGTTATTAACACTTTAAAAAGAACATCTTTAATGTGAGAATAAAGATTGTGAGAGTATGCCAATTTGGACTGTTTCAACAGTTTTATGACTGTTTTATTTTTCCCTTTTAAAAAATATTGGCCATTTCGAGAGACCCCCAAATAAGTATTTCATTATTTTAATGCTCATTTCTTTGATTTCCAGCAGTTTATTTCTATAGTCTCTTATCCTCTTATTATTTCTTCCATGGCGACTTTCTGTCTATCTGTTTTATTCTCTTTCTCTGACTTGCTTTCTGGTTCTCCCTATCTTCTTATCTATGTCTGTCCCAGTCTCTCTCTTACTTTCTCACATACACATGCACACACAAACATACTCCCTCACATCTCTGTCACCACAGTAAAGATGTTCTTTTTAAAGCTTTAATAACCAGAGTTTAATGTCAAGGTGAAAAGCAAGAAAGCATCTGGTGTACTATATCACCAAAGACTAATAACCACAGACTGTGTCAAAAATCCAAATATAGCTACACTGCGTATCAGGAACTAGTGATTCATTGCTGCGGCTTGCAGACGACATAGAAAGAAGCTCAGTAATGCTTGTTAAAAGTAAATTTGATTTTCCAAAGAAAAACATAGGCTAAATTCCTCTTCCTCAAACACTTCATGTATCTTGAGTAGGAAGAAGAAATTTTTTTAAAAAATGCAGTGAAATGAGGACTTGTATTTCTTGGTGGCTCACTAATTATATTATGAAAGTCTTCAGAGTTACCCTTCCAGAAGACACAGTTCTTAGTTTTAAAAATTTGCCAGATGTCCCAAAATGCAGTGTTGGCCCATGTTTTAATGCCTTGTCTGAATTTTGCCAGTCTATATACATGACTTTCGTGTCCTTGAGCCTGAACAGAGACTGTGTGGAGAGACTGTTAGCAAGTATATCTTCTTCCCCAAACCTGGGTGAGACTATTTTGAAAACTAAAAAACCTACTACATTCCATAGGTGAAGCATCTATCGGTTGCCAAGTGGCTGAAGACTTTCTTTTTTTTTTTTTTTTGTCCTTTTTGAGACCGGCCGCACCATACTCAGCCAGTGAGCGCTGTGAGCGCACCGGTCATCGCTATATAGGATCCGAACCCGCGGCGGGAGTGCTGCTGCGCTCCCAGCACCGCACTCTCCCGAGTGCACCACAGGCTCCTAAAGGTCAATTTTTCTGGGATTTAATAGTCAGATCCATCACTGATTCCATTTCTGATCAAATGGTGATAATCAAATGACATATATGGGCTTTTTTTTTGTCTTCTTTGACAATTTGATAATAACCAGTTAAGACCACCAGATAATTCTTGTTGCTTTAATGGCTCATCTCTCACAGATTGCAAGTGTTTGGATTTCCCCACTGAAGTTAATTTCATTTTCAGTTTGGGAAGAAAAGGAAGAAAGGATTACTTTTGTTAGGTTTATTTATAATTGAAAAAAGTTTATGTTGAGCTTCCCTAATATTCCTGAAAGTGCACTAAAATTATGCTTAAATAAATTATGCTATAAAATTATGGCTTAAATGGTAATATTATAATGTTAAGGCATTGCTGAATTATGCAAGTATTTGCCAGTCTTTTATTTAGCTTTTTTTAATGCAGTTTACTTTTATGTATTTCTTAATAAGGACAAAAATTTCATTAGAAAATAAATTAGAAGATTACCTCTTTTACTGGATTTTAGGAGCAATTATGAAAAATTAAAATTATGTGCTCATTGAACATTTTAAATAATACATCGGGTATAGTTGCCTTTGGTGGAAATGAGTTTAATATTTTTCCTAACTTCTTTTGCAGTCAATTGTTTAAGTTTTCTATTCTTTCTCCATTTTGATAATTTTGAAGAGAAAATCCATTTCAATGAGATTTTCAAATATATTTGCATTAAATTTACCATAATACTTTAAAAATTTTATCTCATATTGTTTATTCTGTGTACTTTCTACATTCTTGGTAATTCGAATTTTGGTCATATAATTTCATATGCATAATTATGGCTATTTGCTTCTGAGGCTTTATTATTTGGTATACAAGTATAATCAACTTTTATAAACATTTCAGAGTTTATAAACATTCTGAAGAGCCTACACTCTCTTTGTATGTGATTTACTATCTACCGACTATCTATTATTACTTATGATTTTTTAAATCCATTCCTCAAACTATATCTGTTCTGAAGCAATTGTATTTTTCTTCATTTACCTAATTGCTAACCCATGGTTTATGATATTTACTATTTTCCAATTAAAAATAGGATTTTTACCAAAGAAATTTTGGAAAATTAGAAAAATGTAAAGTATAAAATAATAATTATTCATAACCAGATCTCCCTAAGACAACTGACTTTAACATTTCAATGTATTTTTTCAAGTTTTTCTTTTATACAAATGTGTGTACTTACGGCTAAGGCCATCCATATCATCACGTTTACTCACATGAATCCCTAGGACTTTGCTGCCACACAGAGGTTAGAATAAGAATTTAAAAAGAGGAGTGTGACAAAATAAGGTTTTTATTTTTTAAATTTAATAAAAAAATTTTATTGTAAATTGACAAGTTACAGTTGTATGTATTGCAAAAGGATGTTTTAGAATGTTGAAATATGAGAACAAAACCCCAATGTAAGTATCACAACAGTCTAATTTTATGGATTTTTTTGGATAAAAGGTAAAATCACCTTAAAATGTGAATATTTCCCATGAAATTCATTCTATTATATTAATATGTAGGCTAATAATATAGTAGTTAAGCACATGAGCCTGGACTCAGACTTTCACTTTCAGAATTAAAAATCCTGGTCCTATCATTCATTTGCTGTATATCCTTAAGCAAGTTATTTAAACTCTCTCTCTCTCTTTTTTCTTTTTTTTAAATCTGGAAAGTGGGGGTGATTATAGTAACTACCTTATGGAGTTGTGAGAATTAAACATGGCAATTCATGTAAAGCCCTTCACGTAGTTAGACTCAGTAGATGGTAGCAATTTCTGTTGTATATTTCTGAGTTTTCACATGTATATCTGAATTACCTATAAAACCCAAACATCAGAATGAATGAGTAAACAGTAATGTATACTTTCCACCAGGCTTTTGCCCATACTCTTATTTCCAACCATTTTTTCTCAAGACCTGTTATATGTAAGTTTTTTTTATTTCCACAATTTTTATGATTCACTTTGCCTCATCCCACCACACAAAAGCCCAAATTCTATAACTGGCATTCAAGGTCCTCCATATTCTAGGCCTCTAACTTTCACAGTCTTGTTAATTATTGCTCCCCTCCATATTTCTAGACAAACTATAGTATTCAGTACTAGCTACTTCCCAGCTTTTTTCTCTTTCCACCCTTGGTAAAGAAGGGTTTCCAACATAAATACTTACTTTTTCTCTATATTTAGTGTCAATTTGAAAACTTCCCCAATCATGTAAGTCCCAGTTCAAATGCAATTTCTCAAGTCATGGAAATCTACTCCCCCTCACCCAACTCCAAAACATCAAGAAATCTGGTAGTCTATGCTAACAGCTCCTGAAATTTTGCTACCCTCCTTCTTCTCCTTAGTAGCCAATTTGAAATTCAGTTTCTAGAAAACCAATTTTCTCTACTTTAGCAATTCGGAACATTTGAAATGCTGCACATATAATTTACTTGGACAAAGGAATATCTAGATGAAAAATATAAACTAATTTTCTAATCCTAAAAAACAAAATTATGGTTAATGATTAAAATATCAAGGAACCAAAGTATTTTACTTATTCACTGGTAGTAAACTGGGGACTTTGGGAGACTGGTTAACTTTCAGAGCCTTAGAGTATAATAATATACTTTACAATCACATGTTGCATTTGTAATGTTCTTAAAGGCACAGTTTTAGCTCAAAAATGTTAATATGACACGCATATACCTTACTACCTAAAAAGGGAATGTGATTTTAAATTTCTATTATAAGCAGTAATCTTACCTTTACTATGGGTTATATTCCTGGAAAACACGCAAAAAGATGTAAGGAGAAACTGGCATATGCTTAGAAGCAGTTTTATCATACGGAAGTTAAATTTTCAAACAAAAGCCTGATGTTTAATATTTTTATAGAAATGATTACATATTTTATAAGGGTAATCTATTTAATCAATGACAAAGTTTATACCTATAGTCTGTGCTAATATGTAAAGCTTTCTAAAGGCAAACAGCATAGCCAATCATGCACAAACTGCATTTAAGGTAATACAAATTGTTGTAAAGAATTATTAATACTATTTCTCCCATTTTTAACACGTTTCTTACCATTTTAACCAATACTATCAGAAGGTTAAACAGTCTTTCATCAGTGTTATGAGATTCTGAATGATTTTTAAGTGGATTTTGACAGGTGTCTTGTAGAGATTTGGGGACAAGGTAGGGCATTAATGTTGACATTTTGTAAAACCAATTCAAGGATGTATGTTTTGCTGTCCACTTTGTCTCACATCATGTTCCTGTGACAAGCATAGGGATAACTGTCAAAAATGTTCATTGTAATACCTTAAAGCCGTCTTACAGATTTCTTGAACTGCTATCACATCAGCTCAAGCATTGTCACATTTTCCCCTGGCAATATGTAAGGTATCCCAGCCCCTTAAAATTCAAGGACCAAACATTGCTTGATTAGATGTTTTTATCTTTTTTGCTCCATTAGGGATTTAAATGTCAGAAAAGCCCAAATATTCCACTTAAATTGTAGCCAAAATGAAAGTCACATCATTTGACTTTCCCACTAATCCATAAATCCTGAAGCACTATCTCTTGTTTATCACTTGAAAGGAGGGAATATGAAGAGTGACTTGAAAGTTGAGGTTTCTTTTCTCCACAAACATAGCAGAATGTGTAGTTCCAAATGAGTATCTTTCAAAGTCGTCTCCTTAGAGTCAGACTGTCTATGCAGTTATTCTAATAAAGCTGTCATTAATTCCAAGCACATCTGGAAACCCTCTTTAGGTAGTATCTTCAGATCCAGGTTAGCAAAGTTCAGGAAAACCAGTTTAATTACTTTATAATTACAGAACTCTCTCCCTCCCCAGAAACCTTGGGTTTTTTTTAATTCCACCTTTTTTTGGTTGTTCCTTCTTCCTTTTTCATAGCCAGCATATTCAAATGGATATTCTGAAGACTACCACTTCCCTTCTCCTCCCAGCACACTAAATGCCTATGCTATTTAATTTGCAAACATAAAAGTGGAGAGTGATGGATTGAGTTTCATAAATGCCAATCTTAGAAGCTGAGGGATTGCTTGTATTCAAATCCTCCATAATGGTGCTGAAACAATACCCATAATCCTTGGGAAAATTAAGATAGGAAAATTGCCAGAAGGAGGATGCAAACTTTTCTCCCATTTATTCATGATATGATAATATTTTATATTTCTAATGCAATCCCATGAGTTCTGCTCACAGAAAAGATTCTCAAAAGTTTCTTAAACACAAATTTGTTCATAGTGATGTGCAATAATATTTAAGAAAAAAGAGGCTAGGCAAACTCCAAAAAAATACACATTTTACAGACTGTTCATCACTCAGTTTTATAGCTTTCTTTATTTCATCTATTTATGGGGTTTGTTTGACCTGCATTAAGTTTTAAAACGTATTTTGTGAGAAACAATAAATAACTTGGGCCTCTTAAACCTCTTATCATCCGGACTCTATACTGAGACAGCATTAGGACAATGTACCTATTTATCATTTGAGACTTTGCAGCACGAATTCTGACAAGCCAACACCACAACCCACAGATTTTTCAGGTAATCCCAGCATAACAGGTTGAAACGGGCTTGGTCATATGTGGCTTAGCTATAGTCTGTGTCTTCAATGTCAAAGTCAAGTTTAGTTTTGACCTAATAAACAACATAAACAGAGGAAATAATTTAAACATATGTGGTGTATACTGGACAAACTTTGGCTCACTACTGTTTATCCCATGGCAAGTTTCCATTTATTTATTTGTATTGGAAATTTCCACAGGTTTATTCAAAGGGCCAGATGAGATGATAGATGTAAAAGTGCCAAAGTGGCAACCTCAAACACAATAGGAATCCAATAAATTTTCAGTGAATGAGTGAATTTCCATGCCCTTCTTCAGTATCAGGTTTATAGCCAAATTTACACACATGTTGTTTCAACTCTTCACATCCCCTAACTTGTGCATTTATCTCTTAGAAAGACTAGAGATTTTTGCTCTTATTTAGAAATAAAGGTCTTCATATGAAAGATTTACTTTTATATGTTGGAAAATTTTCCCATATTTACTGTATCTTTTTAACAATATTCTATTTATCGAAGAAGATAATAAGATAAAGAATCCAATTTCTATTTGGTTGGAAACATCTGTGAAAATTTGATCTAGGTCTCTTAAACAAGAAAGTGCCTTGAATTTCAAAGAGGAAACAGGTAAATCTTATCTTCCCTTCCTTTCCCACATTTTTCTCCACTCCTGTGGCCACAATTATCACAAAAGAAAACACTTATATCTATTGTCTCCAAGGCTTAATTAAAGAAATTGTCCCACTGGTAATTATGGCCTTTGGAAAAAACCAAAGAACATAGATGCACAAAGTCATAATTGAAGAGTTATTTTATTTCTAGCTAATCATTGATGAACCACTCTCCCTGCTCATGAGGCGGGAACGGGTCACAGAGCTGCTCTGGCGGGATAATTGATCACGAAACTCTGAGGCCATGAAGTAATAGAGAATTGGATCCAAAAGGCAACAGAGACTTGCCAGGCACAGAGAAAAAGGGTGAAAATATAGTGTGCTTCTGACAATGGAACAACTGCTTATGATCGTTTCCTTTACCATGGTGTAAAAAATAAAGTTAATATGATAGGGAGTGAAGCAGATGAAGAAGACTGCAGCACACATGAAAACCATCCGCAGTGCTTTCTGCCTCTCACTGATCTCTTGGAAAGCCATCGGTGGCTGTCTCAAGGATATAATGGTTTTCCAGGTACACCATGCGATGATGACCACTGGAATCACAAATCCTGCAAGCTCAGCAACTGTAATCATCCCGACCAAAGCCACTGCATTCATTTGCTTATAACCAAGATCAGCAAAGCAGGAATTGGTGTTGTTGGTTAAGTCCGTGCTTCTCAGGATGGGAAATGGCAAACAGGCAGTTCCCACAATGACCCAGATGGCTGCACTGATGCCCATATCATACCTACGCTTCCAGTCTCTGGCCCTGAAGGGCTTGAGGAGAAAGAAGCACCGCTGAAGACTGATACATGTCAGGAAGCAAATGCTGGCATACATGTTGAGATACTTCAGGTAGAAGCACAGCAGGCAAACGGCCCTCTGGAAAGGCCAGTGGTGGCTGATGTAATAGTAAATCCGGAGGGGTAAGGACAGCACGTGAGCAAGGTCAGCCACAGAGAGGTTGATCATGAAAATGATGGCTTTGTTTTTCTTGCTGATGAAGCGGCACAGAACCCACAAGGCTGCACTGTTGGCCAGAAGACCAGGGATGAATATGAGGATGTAGGTGGTTGCATAGAGGGAGTACTGAAATTTCGTATCAGTGACATTGCAGTCAGTCTCAGCATTGCTGGTACTGTTGCTACCCATCTTGAATATTTCAGTATATTCATCAAGGTAAGCCGTGGATTTATGATCCCTGCCCAAAGGGGGGGAAAAAAGAGTATAAAAGTTAACTAGTTCTTCAGCCAACACCCAGATCTCTCTTATATACTTTCAGAGACACAGAATATTAGAATTAGAAGGGACCACTTACAGATGAAGAAACAGAAGCTCAAGGAAAATATACTACTGATCCAAGGTCACCCAATGAACCAGCTAAGGAACCATGGAATTGTCCTACAGCTGCCCTCCCAGATTTTCTAAGTTTTGTCTGCAGGCAAAGGTGTCTTGAAATATTCAGTCTATTATTCTCACCACTGTAAAAAGTACAGCATTTGAGTATATTTCTTGTGCCTCCAAGTTTGCCTTGCCCAAAGCACTGTTTGGAGTGACTAGTGCTCACTCACTCCCAATTGCAATGGTAGAAATTCAGCCTCATCTTTTAGGTCCCCTTGCCTCTTCTTTGTCAGGCCATCTTGCCCACAGGGTCCTGGCTTCCTACTGTAGCACTCCAGTACTTGGAAAATGGCTCTGCCTCCTTGAGCCTGCATTGTCAGTGTCCTGGCTGATTTTCAGGACCTGGAAATGTGGCCTCCTTATTATTCTATTACAATAGCTTGTGACTCCGAGGTTCTCCTGAAGATTTTCTTACTCCCTTGACTTGCATCCCATTCCAAATTTACATGAAAAAGTTCAGTAATACATGAATTTAGAAGCTGAACTAGGGTATTTTCTGCTGTGCGATCTTGAAAGGGAAGACACCAATTCTCTAAGGGGAATCCTGTATTGGTATGGCATCATCAGCATGGCAGATTGTTTTAAGTAAGTTTACAAAAACAAAGGAGCGACCTAGTTTTAGATAATCCTCATAAGTAGCAGAATAGCTTCTTATATCACATGCTATCCTTAACCTGGAAATAGAGATGTGATAAAAGAACAGAACCACAGGTGATGAATTCACAGATAAAAGAGAGTTGATGTTATGAGCTACCGTTACCCTAAAAAGTGCTTTCACTTTCCTTCTTCTTTGATTCCATCCTCCTATTTGGCCTATCATCTGTGATATGTCTTAAAGAGGCATGTGGTCATCTTGAATATGTATGTATGACTTAGAGTGGAAGTGGAGGGGTGCTCACGGGTGGAAAGGCAGAAAATAACTGTTATGCTGTGACCATCAAGGATATACCCCCGAAACTGCAATGGAAGTTTTCACATGTATTATCTAATTTAATTCTCACAATTGTCTTAAGAGGTAGGAGCTATTATCATCCTCAGAATGCAGATGAGGAAACTGAGGTTCAGAGAGATTTAGTAAATTGCCTGACATAATAAAAATAAAAAATGGTAAGGATAGGATTTACCATAATGCCTGGCTTACTCTGAGGCAATGCCATTTTCACTACACCATGCCACTTGCCTCTCCCTGACAGGAGGGACTACATAGTAGAATGTGGCTACTTTAACTGCCATTCATTGTGTCATGTGATGAGCACATCGTGGCAGAACCTTTCTAATCCCATAGCAGGACTTTATGATCCTGGAACACTAAGATTCTTCTAGTTCGGCTGTCAGGAGAGAACTAAACACCTGTATTCATGCATGCCACTCATGGACACCACCCATCTTTCCCCACCACCCACTTTGACTTCAGTATTGGCCCTGCTTCTACTATTATCTATTATCCATGCAAGGGCTGTGGGAGAGCAAAGGAAGATGTATCAAGGGCATTACAATTCCAAGAACTAAGAATAGCTCATACCCACCCAAATCACACTTCCACTTTTTCACTTAACAGACATGGCTATTTGTTTTTGCTTCACTGGTATAGAAAGTTTCACTTACTAAAGAAGCATGCTTTGTTCACACCTCTGTGTTAAATAACAGAGCCTGACTAGGCCAGAATAACAAGCTAGAGGCCAAGTTTATACCTTATTTTTTATTGTAGATTTTTATGCTTCTATAATTCGTAGTTCATTGTGAGCTTAGAGATTTGCATGACCTGCTTTCTCTGTGGAAAATATAGAATCATGTGCCATGGTCTCTGTCCCTGGGAAGTTTCTGGTCTTTTGGGGGAAACATTAAAAAATCTCTAAAACTACAGTCAGTGCATGGCAAGAATTGAAGTGAATGGCAGAGTGATGAGAAACCCTCATGTTAGCACAGAATCTTTTATGTGAGGCAGAGTGGGGTGGGAAATTCTGGAGAAAAATTAATACCTTATTATTATTAATAAAACAGTATTGAGGGTTGCTGCTCTCAGTAAGTTTACCAACAGTTTTGGGGTACTTCAAAAAGTTCATGAAAAATTTCATGTTATTATTATTTTTTTTTTTTTTTGTGACCGGTAAGGGGATCGTAACGCTTGGCTTGGTGTCGCCCACACCGTGCTCAGCCAGCGAGCACACTGGCCATCCCTATAGAGGATCCGAACCCACAGCCTTGGCGCGCCCCTAGCGCTGCACTCTCCCGAGTGAGCCACGGGGTTGGCCCTCATGTTATCTTTTAATCCTACTTTTCTGCAAACTTTTTGAAGTACCCTCATAAGAGTAAGTAGCCATAAAAGATTTCAAAAACATGACATGAAAGAGGTAACAAAGACAGTTCTGTGGAAGCAGAAATAAAGCCTGCACAGAAGAGGAGGACTAGAAGTGCAACTTGAAAGATAAGTTGATTTTCAATAAGCATTTTTTTTGGAGTGAGCAGGGTGTAGGACAAGAAGGGATGGGAATGGGATTCCAAGGATGAATTAATAGCATTCAAAGTCCCAAAGTATCAAAATGAATAACCTATAGAAAGGAAGAATAGTTGTTCTATCCCAGCTGAAGAAAAGGATGAGAGTGGGGGAAGCTAGTGGAAGGGAAAAGAGACTATAAATGTACATGACACAAGATCATGGAAGTTTTTGAGCTATGGGAATTATCAAAGGATGCTGAGAAGAGATGTAATATTATGCATTTGTGTTTTTGAAAGATCACCCTGGCTACAGCATAGAAGATGGATTTTGGAAAGATGGGACACATGGAATCCAAATCAGTTGGGAGTAAGCAAAGTAGCAAACAGTCCAGATTTTTCTGGGGAATAGAGTTTTCAGTGCCAAAACCTTGACAGTCCAAGCCAGATAGGATAGTTAGTCACCTCCTACTGCAACAGATGAAGTGATAAAGAATAAACTCTGAACTTGGCATGGCAGGGATATTAGAATTTAAAGTAAAAGTCAGATATGGAACTGACCAGTTTTGGAGACTGTATGAGAAATCAAAGATAATTTTATTTATAAAATATGTGAAATGTTATTAAAAAGATATTTTAGCTTTGCACTTTTCCAAAGGAGCTTTATATAAGGCAGCTAACAGCATTCACCTCTCTTGGCAATCTGAACCAATTCACCTCTTCCTTATTCCAGCATCTTCCAAATTTGCATTCTCTGATGAGCTTGGAAAAAATTATGTCAAGTGAAATAAGCCAAGCACAGAAGGCAAAATACCACATGTCCTCGCTCATAAGTGGGAGCTAAGAGACAAAAAAAGAGAAAGACCATACATAATAAAATGTTGAAATTTCAGAAGGAGAGAACAGACCTATAGTTACTAGAGGCAGGAAGTGGGGGAGAGGGAGGATAGGGAGGAATTGTTTAAGAGACACAGAAAGTAATTATGATTTTTAATGATGAACATGCTAATAATATTGATTTGATCATCACATACTGTACACAAATACTGATAGTCAACTCTGTACCCATAAATATGTTTAAATCTTAAAAAAGATTTGTTCTCTGCCAAGCTTCATCACTTCCTGACTCTTCAAGTCGTTTTCTTTCTCTAACATTAAAATCACTGAGCTCCACTGCAAACTGTACCATACTAACTTGCACCACACTCCCAGAGATCTTAAAAGTCTGAATCTCTCCATTTCTCCTAGTCTCACCTAGCATCTTCCCTTATCTTACTTTTTTTTCTTCTACCCAGCCTAGATTCAATAGTTGGTCAAATTAACCACTCCCACAAGAACACACAACTTCCTTGTTCTCCATTCTTCTGCTGCCCAGCCTGGTAATCCCAGATCAAGTCCACAACCTATTTTCTTTCTTACTATCAAGTGGTTAACGATCCTATTAAATATACCAGAATCTATTTGAAATGGCACAACTAGAAATTAATGATCTCCAGCATATTCCCATGGTGGCTATTCAGCATTTTAACAACTGTACTAAATCTTCCTCCTCTCTCCTGCTCTCTCATTCCCCACCTTTCTCAGCAGATGATCTTACCCCTTACCTCACATAAAAAATTGAGGATATTGGATGAGGAGCAACTGAGTTTCATCCATTGTCCCCTCCCAACACACAAATCTTATCTATAGCTGCACTGTTCTTACTTCCCAACACAGCTTCCCTTCCTGTTTCTCATGATGAATTCCAACACTCATTATTTCGCTCAGGATCCTTTTTCATTAATTGTTCTCTTTTACTCATCATGCTCTCCTCCACTCTCAGCTAGATCTTTGTCATCAAGTCTTTCCAACCCCCAAAATAATTTTTTTGTCTATGCACCTTATTCTAGCTTTGTCACCTTCCTTCTCTTCTTAAATAAACTGTTCACAGTAGTTGCTCACGACAGTTGTTTCCTTTTCCTCACCATATATATCCATTCTTAAAGCACTTCAAGGTGGTATACATACCCCCAGAACTTCACTTCAGTCCCTAGTTCTGTGGTTGTGAATCACCCAGATAGAGAGGAGAACAGAATTTCTAGTGTCTCCAACACCAGCCTTACTGAAGTCATGCCTCTTGATGCCTCCAGTTTGTACACACTGCCTACCCCAAAGGTCAGGACCATGAAGAAGAATGTTTTTTTTTTCTCTTAATAAAAGGGGTCTGATGATAGAAGCCAAACCCTAAAGGTAATGACTAGCATAGAATTCTAATCTAAAAAGCAGAGCAGAGGGCTGGTCCGGTGGCGCACTGGAGAGTGCGCCACTTGAAAGCGCGGCGGCACTCCCACCGAGGGTTCGGATCCCATGTGGAGACCGGTTCCCGCTCACTGGTTGAGTGCGGTGCGGGCGCAACACCGAGGGTTGCGATCCCGTTGCCGGTCCCCGGTGCGGGTGCGACACTGAGGGTTGCGATCCCGTTACCGGTCAGTAAAAAAGATAAAAAGGAAAAAAATAAAAATAAATAAATAAATAAATAAAATAAAATAAAAAAAAAATAAAAAGCAGAGCAGAAAAATCAGCCACCATCTCTAAACTAACGAGGTTCACTTTCAAAGTGTGGCTCTAAGGATGTACCTGATAGTGAGTTTGGCATAAAATTATGACTACAACTCCATCAAATTCCTTTCTCTCTGAAACTCATCTCAGGGGTCAGTATTTTATCCCTGTCTGAAGGTCCCATCTTAACTCTCATCTTTTCCTTGAACTAGGCAGCCCTACTCTGACTTTCTTCTTCAAATTCCTACTGGACTTATAGACTGCTCTGAGAGAATGTAATCTCTCTGAGGGAAAATTCTATATGTTAGGTTTTTGTATTATTCACTTTGCTTAGCAGAAGGTTAGGCATACTGTAGGAGTTCATAGCATTGGTTTGTAAAGGTAAGAGTATGGAGAATAGGCACATATTAGCAGATCCTTAGGCAGTTTTACTTCTAAGGTTCTCCCATGAGCTACCCTCCCAAGCAACAACCATAATCTTTCTCCTTCTACTACTGAGGAGAATGTGGTCAAAGCAAGGATAATTAGGTTGTAGTGTATGAAATCTGGATATCTAAGATCTTCAAAGCCTGCACTCCCAGCTTTCTATTTGAAACTCAACAAGAATCCCGTAAGGTTAAGTGGGAATTTAAGCATTGAACACTTTATTTTGTAGAAATAACTAAGTTTTCTCTCAGATCACAAAGTATGTCAGGTCTTTAAATATGATTCCTTGGAGCTGAGTTCAAGATCTCAGTAAGTACCAATAACATCTATCCAAAGGCAGCTGCCTTTACCAACCAACTAGCTAAATGCTGTAGTTTCACGAAGGTAGAGCCAAAGTGAGCTTAAATTATTGTGGCATCAGCATTTGTACCAGACTCCTAAGTCCTAGTGAAATACTAAATCCAAGAAGTTTCCACATGCACCCTGTCAGTCACTAGCTAAGTGCTGTCTGTATGTCACCTCTAATTCTTATAAGAACTCTGAGTTAATTATCATTATAACCCTTTACAGATCAGAAAACAGAGTCTCAGGATAAGTTTCTCAAAGTCAAGGAGTTATTATGATTTCAGTTGTAATAAGGCTCTTTATAAGCAGAGAAAGCTGAAATTCTCTTTATCCTAACAACTTGTGACATGGACAGAAAGATATTTTAAAGTGATGTTTCTGTGGAAAAGACTGGTCCTCGAAGATGAAGAAGCTATTGATCTTGGTTCTAGTTCTAGCACTTTTAAGCATGTATTCATGGTAAATTAATGCTGACCAGGTATCAGGGTATGGCTATATCAAAACCAAGGATCTTTGTGTAGTTTTGCCTATGAACCCAAATCATAGTTTATCTGTGGATAAAAGTATTGGAACAATTTCTTTACAACAGGAATGAGCTGAATGAGGCAATACTTGTAGCATAGGGAAGATTCAAAAGCTGTAGAATATATGGAAAAGATTACTGGATTTGGACCTAAGAGACTTGGACTCTAGTAACAATTGAAGTACTAACTCTTTATGTTGCTTCAATAAGCCCCTTCCCTTCTGTGGGTTTCATTTTCCTCATTATTAAAATAAGACAATTTGAACCAGAGGGTCTTTAAGTCCTTTCAGCTCTAACTTGACATGACTTTATCAGCATTGCCCCTTTTAACACTTGCCCCTAAGTAATACCACCAGCAGTACACTGCCATCACTCATGCAGTTGCCACCACCTAAACCCACAGGTTTATTTATACTTTACAAAGGGGTGTGTGTGTGTGTGTGTGTGTGTGTGTGTGTGTGTGTGTGTGTGTGTGTGAGAGAGAGAGAGAGAGAGAGAGAGAGAGATTAATCATTATTAAATAGATATATTGTGAATAATCAACTTGGGGGTATTATCCCATCTTACATATTAGGGAACTGAGGCTCTAAAGAGTAATTTCATTTACCTGAAGATGCAAAGTTAGCAAGTGGCAGAGTCAGGAGGGTAGAACTTAAGTTCTGGGATGAAGGTGACTATTCTTTCTCTAGTACCAACTCTACAAATCTTCACCCTCTCAATCTTCCCCCTCTTTTCACCTCTCATCATTAAGTAACTAGCATCATTAAGTGGATATGTCTATCAAATGTACTTCTGTTTTCTCTGATGATAAGGTCAGCTTGTGGGCTTGCCATTTTGGGAGGAGGAGAAATTAAACAGAGAAAAATGTTTGCTAGTGGGGGCCCCTCTCACTCTCATGGGGACAACCTTTACAAGACACTTGGGAACTTAACTTGCTTTGCCTTATCTTACCTTATTATTCTTTTAAGCAGTAAAGTCCCAAATGAATTGCCCAAGTCAGTTTGATCCCCATCACCATGGTGTTCTTCAGAAACAAAGAGTAGCAACTAGAACTGGAAACTCTGCTATTTTCTGAATTAATTCAAATCAACTCTAAATAACCCTGCTTGACATCAGAAACACAGAGATTTGAATGTATTCTGTAGCCTAGACATTTATTTTGGTAATTAGAAGTGAATATTATCTTTATGATTAAAATGAATTAAAGCAATTAGATATTCAGAAACTAACATTTTAAAGTTTTAATTTGAACTTCCATGCATGAATTCTTATTGAAGTTTTAATCCTTTAGGAAAAAGACCTAATCAGATATCATTTTTGCAGTTGGGGCAGCATGTTATATGTGGAAAGAATCATGCTCTTTGAGCAGATCTGGGATGATATCATGTCTAAATTATTGGCTTTGTAGCCTGAAACAATTCACTTCAGTTTCCTCATTTATAAAATTAGAACCATAGTCTCTGCTACATAGATTATTACAAGATTTAATGGAAAATGTATGTGAAAGTACCTATCTTCATGTCTGATACAGAGTACACATTAAGTAAATGTGAGCTCACTTCCTCTTTATTTGAGTCTCCTCCAGGGCCTTTGGTTGGATCCTGTACTTTTCTGGGTTTAGAAAATTCCCCAAAAAGCATAGTGATGGGAAGTGGCTGGAAGGTGTAGAGCAGTAATTCTTAAAGTAAGAGAGTAGAAAATATGTTTTACTTGAAAAAAAGCATATTTCTTATTATAATAAACATTTGGAAAACAAAATTATTGTCCCTATAATAAAAACTGCTGAAAGTACAAATCTGCAAAATCTTCCTGGCTGTTAGGCACACAGTACTTCAAAAATCACAATGTGATAGAATAGGTTTTTCCATGAGTTTAGGGTGTGGCTCCTAAAAATGCAAGGCCACCATAACCTTGCAGTGAGTTTTTTATATTTCTCAAAGGGAAACTTGGTTTTAAAAGATTAAGAAATGTTTATGTAATGTCATTGTCATTGTAGATATCAGATTTCAGAAACTTTCCCCTTTTTGTTGTTTAAGTTTTATCATTTTTCAAAAAAAAGGAAATTGCTTACAAAACACTTACCTATTGTCTAAAAATTGAAGCTCTTATGATAATACTATCTGAAAGTAATATAATGGCCATTGGAAAAGATTATTGGGTTCTCTCAGAGATTTGAACTACATTTTCAAAAGGTCTTCTATAGTTAGATTTCCTTACTATGGTCTCATTTATTCGCGACCTTATGACATATAACTTTTGTCAGGTACCTACCAGCCTAGAGTCAAGTCTTTATACCACTAGGAAGTAAATTAGAGGCCATTTATTACAAGCCCTCACATTATTGTAAGAGAGATTATTGAGACCCATAGAAATAAAGCAACTTGTCCAAGGTCACACAATGAATCATTGGCAGAACTTGAAGAGCTATAACCCAGACTTCTTGACTCCTTGTATATTGATCTATCTACCTCATCATTCTATCTGTGGTGCATGTGAACCAATACTAGATGAAAACTTTCCTGCAAAATAGCCTGATCTGAAGTGTAAGTCAACTTTTTGGCCAAAAATTTTTAAAGCATAGATCCCCCTGCCAGCCATGTCATGATTGCTGAAAATCTTAAGAAGTGTGGTTCTGCAACAGTTAGCCCGATCCTCTTTGCTTGAACCATGACAAGGGGCTATAGACTGGCCTGCCTTTTAGGACCCCAACTCACCTCAAACACAATTAGCCATGAAGAGCCACCCACAATCATGCAGAAATGTGCTCATTCATTTGGTGTCTTACATTCCCCCACTTCTAGGATTTGAGTAGTCTGTACAACTTAACTCGAACTCAACTTTCCCTGCTGAGCCAACTAAGAAAGTGTGTTTGACCAAAGAAGGACTTATGTTCAACAGGAACCACTGAAAAAACAATTCCTGTGAATATATGACCTCATTCTTAGTAGAGTTTAGGTCATTTCCCACCTCAATACATCTGCATATCACTTACTTTCAGCAGTGAATATTTTTACTGTGTTGCAGTTGCTAAGGGATAAATTTCCCAATTAATAGAAATGGTACTGACTCCCCACATCCATTTGAACAACCAAAATAAAAATATACTAACTTTCAGAATCCTTTGAACTGAGACTACTTGCTGCAAAAGGCACAACGAAGTCTGTTATCATTCTATCTAGACTGATCCTGGTGCCAGCTGACTTGGCACAGTCCACCTTTAGGGACACCCCAGCTGGAAGTCTTTTTGATTCAATCATCTTAGCCCAGAACCAAAGAGATGCTAGCACTCACAGTAATAACAATAATCATAGAAGAGATAATTTTGTCATTTTGGGGCTCTGCTGTCCTGTAAGGTTGAACTTGGGTCAAAATAGCTTTCAAAAGATCAAGGAACCCTTCTGAGCAGACTCTGAAATAATTTTGGATATTTTCTCCTTTGCTAACCTAAAAACCAACAAAGTCATAAATGCATTAACAGTATTCTCTGGGAGATGCAGGCTGCTGTAAGGGAAAGAGAGCATGAGTTAGAAGACACAGGTCCTAGTTTCAGCTCCGCCAATAACTATCTAGGTAATCCTAAGTGTTTTCAATTCACTGGCTCTCAGTTTCCCCATCTGTATTGTGAAGAATTTGGATCTCTAAGAGCACTTTCAGTTCCAAAGTCTATGATCTGACGTTCTCTCTTCTCCTGGAAGAACTTATTATTTGTCTCAGTAACTCTGAAAGCTAATCTTATCAAAACAAAGATTTTATACTTAAAAATATTTCTTTATTATACAAATAGGTAAAAAATACACAGCAAAAAATTCAAATCCTCTCTTATTGGCTGAATACGTCAATTTGTCCCAATGAATCTCTGTGAACACATTCTTTTCTTACCACTTTGAGCTGTCTTTCCTGTTCCCACTCTACAAAGAACCCTCAGCAAAGAGTGAGCTGCATTATGGACTCCATGCTCATGATATAATGCTGAGGACTTATGGCATTAAAATTAACTTTGTACTCTGGTCAGATAGGGCAATCACTTTGCTTCTGCTGTAAGAAGTCTGAGATGAGAAACAGAGGACCATTTCAATTCAGACAGTGGTGCCACATCTGCCTCTGTCCTAATCTTTATGTTCCCATCAATCCTCCCACATGGAACCACCAATTCCCAGGTGCTAGGCTGTAACTTACCATGGAGATCAGCCGAGGTACGCACTCTTGTTTCTTTGCAGGAAGCTAGGGGTAAAAAAGCCTAACTCTGGGTGGCACGGATCCTGCTGGTAACTGAAAAATTTGTTGTTGAAAGAGGAAGTTGAGTGCATCTGGTGTCTCACCACAGAAACCTTATTTGCACAGACAGAAGGTAACTCCCTTGAGCAGATTACACTATTCAAGTTTTCTTTTTATATGTCATTGATGCAGAGAAACTCAAAGAGCAGGGAGTTAAAGGCTATGCACACTCAAACAGTGACTGCATACCAGCCTTCTTCACTGTTCCCCACCCTATCTCCTTTCATCACAACCCACCTGTCTATTTGTCTCACTAGCTTCCAGTGGGTTCCATGGCAAGATGGTATTTTCAGGCAAAATCTGAAAAAAGGCTTACCCAGGAACAGAAAAGCTGCAGCTCATTCTAGCCTGAGGGACAAAGGCTGAGGAAACCTGACAAATACAAGTCAATACTAAAAACAGACTATCTTTGCTTAAGCTGTTTCCTCCAGATGAAGTGTCTTTCTTCCAACCCCTTCATCTCAAGGCTCACAATTTAATGTGTAGTTTAGTTATTTTTGTACATTTACTATCCCCTTAGTATACTGCAAATTGCTTGAAGACAAAGACCATGTCTGACTTACCTCTATTCCCAACTAGTTCAGCACAAGGCACTTTCATGAATGCTTATTGAATGAATAAGAGAATGAATGAATGAATGTTCAAAGAACTCATGAGTAAATAAATAAACAGAATTGATTATAAGTTCTCTCTCCAGTGTACTAAGATTTGGACTTTATATACAATGTCTATGAGGCCTTCACAATTATGCAAATAAGGGATGATCATACACTTGGGGACCATAGTGTCAGCCAAGTCTGATGGTAGTTCTGATAGCAAGGCTAACAAAGCAGCCTTTGGGCATGTAAGGGAACCACATTTAGAACCTAGGGCTTGGAGCTGCCAAGAACCTTCTGGGTAATAACCACAGTAAAGGAGAAAAATAAATTACTGTGGGTTAGGTCAAAAGATTGCTTTTTGATTCACGGATTAGACTGATTAATGAAGTGGATGACAACATTCTTGTAAGAGAGCAACCTGCATCTGCAGCAAGCTCACCTTAAAAAAACAGAACCATTAGAAAACTCGGTAGAGTCATGCCCAACACTCAGAGATGTGGAATACAAATCACAAGGGCATCAAAAGATGAAAAGGAAAAGCTTTCAACTTCAGAAACCATGATCTTGGGCTGACTGATGAAAAGACCACGACTTATGAGGACTAGCAAAGGGAAAGGGTACTCATCCTGGCTGATGGATATCAAATGAAACAAGCCTGACCTTTCAGTCCCCTTCCTAATTCTCATTTCATGTAATTATCCAGCTCCAATCTGTTCTTAATTTAGTTTTCTGACTTGGCATCCCTAGTGAAAAGAGTATACACTAGCAAGCCAACACACATCTCAGTCCATTTGGCAGTTCTGTTTCTCACCATAAATTATTAAATTAGCTTTCTGGTACAAATATGTCCCCTGTGAGTTTGGACAATATGAGCTAGTTTTCCCAGTGTATGATCCTTCTCTGAGCAAAGAAAGCTCCAGACCTGTTGAGCTTTAAAGACAAACCCTTGTATATAGAGAGAAAAGGAACCTTTCTGACAATTACCCACATCCCACCTTCATTTCACAGACAACGCCTTAACATTGCTAAATGAAAGACTGCCAGCTTACCTCATTTCTCTCTTGCGTGTGAGTATTCTCTCCTGTCATTGGCCCTGAAAAGGGAAGCAAAAGAATGTCAGAAGTCAGTGCTCCAAATCAGGCAAAGAAAAATTTCAACTTAGGTAAACTTTGAGTATTAATTAGAAGGAGCAAAGCTGTGGACAAGTCAAAACAGCTGATAATTTAACAGTCATCTGCATTTAACATTTAGAAGAATCTTATAATTACTGGTTATGACTGATGGTCTAGGAATCATCATCACCTCAAATAAAGTAATAAATACTCCAGTTGTAGCTTCTGTAAAGTAGTGCAGCTGTCCCATTTTGTCCCTAATTCTGATTTCTAGCATTCTTCATATGTGTCTCCTCAAAGTTTACTTTAATTGGTAGATAGATCATATCTTCCCTAGGCTGGGGAAAGTTTATGATTTCGTGATTCAAAGGTTTTTAGGTCTCTCTAGCAGCAGCAGTAGATGAGGAGTGATAAGTATTCTTGAGGACACTATTCATTATGATACACATATTCTGTTTTCTAGGAAGACCCATGAGTCCTATCTGATCTTAGTATCAGGAAAAACAAAACTAGATTTTTCCTAAGCAACTGATTTGATTTGATTCTTATGGAAATTGATTGTATAACTGGTCATGTGTCTCTTTTTACATAGTCTGTTGACAAGCCTGGAACCAATTTAGAGTCTGTTGGTAGTAAGTGTAGTGATCTTTTAATGCTGTGCTTTTTTGGATTAGCCTCTTTCATGGCTCAATTTTTATTGTCCTTGCCCATTTTTGTTTATTATTTTATATTCACTTTTAATTGATACTATCTTGCTATAGTATTTATCTTTTAAAACCACTTTCAATCCTTTCTGGAGTAGTAGTGGAATCAAAAAATAAAAAATAAAGGACAGACTAAACCGTAACCTCAATCTTTTTTGTATTAGAAATAGTGAACATGAACTGCTTTAGATAAATTGTCTTCAAGAGTTTCCCATGTCTCACTATAAATCCACAGAATATTACTGTGCATTTTGTGGAATTAATCATTCAACAAATGCTTAATGATTTATAACAATGAGCAATTTCTTCAATGCTCAGTGAGAGAAGAGTGGGACTCAGAAATATAAAATATGTTCCCTATTGTCCAAGAGTCTACAGTTTAAGTGACAAGTTGATCAGCCATAAAGGACTTAGAAAGCATGGCATAGTATATGATTTACTATTAAATTATGTGGAAGTTAATAAGATGAATTCACCATGGGCTGAACCTGCTTGGGAAAGTTTGCTGATTCTTGCTCAATAGGCAAGTTTTGACTTAAGCAGTCCTACCAAAAATATACAAGGTTTTTGCATTTTAAATTGTCTAAAGAATAGCTTTTTAAAATATTTTAGATATAAACCCATTTTAAGGCTTAAAAAATATAATAAAATTAACAGTTCAAACCTATGATTGCATAGATAATATTGCTTACAGTGAGACTAGAGTAAGTAGCAAAGTTTTAAAAACTGTGATTATTTAAAAACCTACAAACATACATTCACTAGGGATGCCAAGTCATGCCAAGAGGCCAAAACAAAAGTATAGAAGATAAGCAAGCATAGCAAAAATTGTGGAGGAAAATTTGAGTGTCTGAAGTTTGGCAAATTTAAAGAGATGGGAGAAGGCAAGGGATTCCAGGAGACAGAAGGAATATTGCCAAGGACATAAATGGAGAACATACATAAATTGTTTGTATGAAAGTGAAGATGCAATTTTGTCTGAAGCATAAGGCATATTAGGAAACAATGGGAAAGAAGCTTGGAGGGTAGAACCATACAAAGAAGGTCTTAGAGTGCATAAGCTATGGAATGCAAGAAGTCATTGAAGAGTTTTATCTTATTTTATTTTTTATTGAAATACATTGATTACACATATTTGTGGCACACATAGTTATATTTCAATACATGTATACAATGCGTGATGATCAAATTGGGATAATTAGCATATTCATCATTTCAAACTTAATTATTTATTTGTAATGAGGACATTAGATATCCTCTTTTCTAGTAATTTGATAATATGAAGTAGATTACTGTTAATTATAGATGCGTAGCTCTACTGTACAGTACTAGAATTTATTTTTTTGTATCTAGCTGTTTTGTGCCCATGAATCAACCTATCACTATCCCTCCTCCCCCTTCTCCTTTTCTGCCTCTCCCACAGTTCTTCCCTCTTTCAATGAAGGATTTTAAACAGAGCTGAAGGAGGGAAACAAAATCTATTATTTATTGAGTACTTTCTATGTACTGTCACCATTCTAGGCAATTTACACACATTATTGATATAGGAGGTGCTCAGTTTCCTTGGGCTTGGGTTTCAAGGCACACCTCTGAATTTCCAGCCACTCCCCAAGGTCTCAGACTCCCTCCTCTAGTCTCTCCCCTAGAGGAATGTTACTGTTGCAGGTGGCCCTAATTTCAACACCAACATGGGGAAAATGAGAACACAAGGGGCTGGCTTATGCAAATCCAGTGGCTGGACATGCTCAGTAGAGAAGTATTATATAACACTGATAGCTGAATGACCTTCTACTAGAGGTACTAGAGAGCACAGAACATTCTTGAATATGCCTGGTGCATATGACAGAACTTGACCAATGAACATGCTCCAGGAAGAGTCCAACTGAGCATGTGCAAGACTAACGTTACATAATTGGAAACCACCCTCTTAATTTAATATTCATTAGGTAGCAAAACTTAAAAAGCGGAATCCCATGAGAAAATGGGGCTGTTGCTCACTTTCCTGGAGGCAACCTGCACTTCGCTGGCTGAGGTGTGTATACTTCACTTTGTATAAAACTTACTTTCAGCAAGCAGCTGCTCACTCTCTTGAGCCAGCCTGCATTCTGTACTGAAATTTAGGTGTGTATTTCTTGCTTTTGTATTAAACTTGAAGTGGGCCCTGCTCAGTCTCTTGAGCTATGCCACACTCTGTGGAACTTGTATTTCTTATCTGTTATATTAAACATGTTTTCACTTTCTAATGTGACTCTGCCCTTGAATTCTTTCCTGTGGTGGAGTCAGGCCCCCCTGGATCCTACCTCTGATATCATTATCTCATTTAATCTTTCAAACAATCCATGGAATAGTAGCTAATATTATCTCCCATCTTACCCATTAGTGAATTAAAGCACAGAGAGGTTAATTACTTTCCCAATAATCATGCAACTAGTGAGTGGGAGAAGCAAGATTCAGACCCAAGTCTTTCTTGCATTAAAGCCCACTCTTTCTACCACTCCCTAAAAAGTCAATAAAATAAGAGTGCACAGAAAAGATTGCAGAAGAAAGCAAAACAGAAGATGGAGATCCTTTTTGGAGGACATACCAGTAATTCAAATTTAAGGTAATAAGAGCATGGAATAGGGCAAAGACAGTAAGAATGAAGATAAAGGATAATTTCAAAAGAATTATTTTTCTCAAAAGAACCCTTAATACTGCAATCAGTAAAATGAAAGAGGAAATGAATCTTCAAGAGTAGGAATAAATTAGTCTTTGAAGGGGTTCAATATTTGCATATTTGCTATTAAAACTTTTTTTAGTCATACATTGAAGTATCTACTTTCAGTGAGAAAAACCCACTTTGAAGATAAAAGACGTTCATTGTCCTGAAACCCAGAGGCTTGTTTTGGAGACAGGTATCAGCACATGGCCATTTCTTGAGGATTCCTGTCAGTAACCTGCAGTACTGAAAAGGGAAATAGTTTGTCTCAAAGAATATGAATTTTAAAGAAATATATTTCAGATAATTTCCATAAGAGGTTTCATTCAGCCAAATAACTGGGTCTACATCTTGTAAATTAACTAGAATGATAAGGTTTTATCAAATTCTGGGTGATCTCTGGTTTCCATTTAGTCAAAGCCTAAACAATGAGCAAGAGGCCAAAGGACAAAGCAAAGAAAAGTATATATTGTCTCAATTTCTTTTTTTTTAATTTAATTTTATTTTGTCAATATACAATGTGGTTGATTATTGTAGCCTATTACCGAAACCTCCCTCCCTCCTCCCCATACTCCTCCCTCCAAACAAACTCCTTTCTGTTTGCTTCTTGTATCAACTTCAAGGAATTCTAATTGTTGTGTCTTCTTCCCTCTTCCCCCCCAGGTTGTTTGTGTACTTATTTATTTATTTTTAGCTCCCACAAGTAAGTGAGAACATGTGATATTTCTCTTTCTGTGCCTGACTTGTTTCACTTAATATAATTCTCTCTAGGTCCATCCATATTGTTGCAAATGGCAGTATTTCATTCTTTTCTATGGCAGAGTAATATTCCATTGTGTAGATATACCATATTTTGCGTATCCACTCATCTGATGATGGACATTTGGGCTGGTTCCAACTCTTAGCTATTGTAAAGAGTGCTGTGATGGACATTGGAGAACAGGTATACCTTCGACTTGATGATTTCCATTCCTCTCGGTATATTCCCAGCAGTGGGATAGCTGGGTCATATGGTAGATCTATCTGCAATTGTTTGAGGAACCTCCATACCATTTTCCATAGGGGTTGCACCATTTTGCAGTCCCACCAACAATGTATGAGAGTTCCTTTTACTCCGCAACCTTGTCAGCATTTATCATTCACAGTCTTTTTAGCCATCCTAACTGGGGTGAGAAGGCTTCTCAGTGTGGTTTTGATTTGCATTTCCCAAATTCTGAGTGATGTTGAGCATTTTTTCATGTGTCTGTTGGCCATTCATATATCTTCCTTTGAGAAATGCCTATTTAGCTCTTTTGCCTATTTTTGAATTGGGTTACTTGTTTTTTTGTTGTAAAGTTGTTTCAGTTCCTTGTATACTCTGGATATTAATCCTTTGTCAGATGTATATATTGCAAATATTTTCTCCCCCCCTGTTGATGGTCTTTTAACTCTAATAATTGTTTCTTTTGCTGTGCAGAAGCTTTTTAGTTTGATATAATCCAATTTGTTTATTTTTCTTTTAGTTGCCTCTGCTTTTGGGGTCATATTCATGAAGTCTGCACCTAGTCCTACTTCATGAAGTGTTTCTCCTATGTTTTCTTTGAGCAGTTTTATTGCTTAATGGTGTATATTTAATTATTTAATCCATTTTGAGTTGATTTTGGTATATGGTGAGAGGTATGGGTCTAGTTTCAATCTCCTGCATATTGATATCCAGCTATCCCAGCACCATTTGCTGAAGAGGCAGTCTCTTCCCCAGTGTATAGGTTTGGTGCCTTTGTCAAAGATCAGATGGCTGTAGGTATGTTGGTTGATTTCTGGATTCTCTATTCTATTCCATTGATCAGTGCGTCTGTTTTTATGCCAGTGCCATGCTGTTTTGGTTATTATAGCTTTGTAGTATAGTTTAAAGTCTGGTTGTGTTATGCCTCCAGCTTTATTGTTTTTGCTCAGGATTGCTTTGGCTATGTGTGGTCTTTTGTTATTCCATATAAATGTCTGGTTAGCTTTTTCCATTTCTGAGACAAATGTCATTGGAATTTTGATGGGGATTGCATTGAATTTGTATATCACTTTGGGTAGTATGGACACTTTCACAATGTTGATTCTTCCAATTCAAGAGCATGGGATATCTTTCCATTTTCTTGTGTCCTCTTTAATTTCTTTCAGCAGTGGTTTATAGTTCTCATTATAAAGATTTTTCACATCCTTGGTTAGCTCAATTCCTAAGTATTTTATTTTTTGGTGGCTATTGTAAATGCCTACTTCAGAAGAAAGGAAAGATGGCAAGTGATCAACCTAATACTTCACCTTAAAGAACTAGAAAAACAAGAACAATCCAAACCCGAAGTTAACAGACAGAAAGAAATCATTAAGATCAGAGCAGAACTTAATGAAATTGAAACCCCCCAAACAATACAAAAGATCAATGAATCAAAAAGGTTTTTTTTTTTAAAAAAGATAAATAAAATTAACAAACCATTAGCATGACTAACGAAAAAAAGGAGAAGATCCAAATAACAAAAATTAGAAATGAAAAAGGCAATATTACAACTGATACATCTGAAATACAAGGATTCATTTGAGACTACTGTAAACAACTATATGCCAACAAATTTGAAAATCTGGAGGAAATGGATCAATTTCTGGACACACACAAGCTACCAAAACTGAGCCAAGAAGATGTAGAAAATCTGAACAGACCAATAACAATAAAAGATTTTGAAGCTGCTATCAGAAATCTCCCAACAAAGAAAATCCCAGGACCAGATGGATTCACAGCAGAATTTTACCAAACATTCAAAGAGGCATTGAAACTAATTCTCGAGAAACTATTCCAAAAGTTTGAAACAGAGACAATTCTCCCAAACTCATTCTATGAAGCAAATGTCACCCTGATACCAAAACCAGGTAAAGATACAACTAAAAAAAGAAAACTACAGGTCAATATTCTTGATGAATATAGATGCAAAAATCCTCAACAAAATAATAGCTAACAGAATACAGCAACACATATGCAAAATTATCCACCATGATCAAGTGGGATTCATTCCAGCCATGCAAGGTTGGTTCAATATACGCAAATCAATAAATGTGATACACAATATCAATAAAATCAAACACAAGGACCATATGATCATCTCTATAGATGCTGAAAAATCTTTTGAGAAAATTCAACACTCATTCATGACAAAGACTCTCTATAAGTTAGGTATAGATGGAAAGTAGCTCAACATAATTAAAGCCATATATGATAAACCCACCACCAATATCATCTTGAATGGGGAAAAGCTGAAAGCTTTTCCTTTAAGAACAGGAACTAGACAAGGATGTCCACTCTCACCACTCCTATTCAACATAGTGTTGGAAGTACTAGCCAGAGCAATCAGAGAAGAGAAGGAAATAAAGGGCATGCAGATTGGAAAAGATGACATCAAACTGTCCCTGTTTGCAAATGACATGATCCTACATATCCAACAGCTTAAAGCCTCTACAAAAAAACTCTTGGAGTTGATAAATGATTTCAGCAAAGATGCAGGATACGAAATCAACACACAAAAATCAGTAGCATTTCTATTCTGTAATAGTGAACATGCAGAAAGAGAAATCAAGAAAGCTTGCCCATTTACAATAGCCACCACAAAAATAAAATACTTGTCTCGATTTCTTATTTCAGGCATCTTGTCCTGAAACTTACTAACTTCATACATGCCACTAGAGCTGATCATTGGGAAAATGGTGGAGTATATGAAGACTTGTGCCCACATTCTCTTACTAGTCTTTTTGTTCAGCTTTATCTCCAAGGATATGGTACTTTTCCGGAGCCCCTGATTTCCTCTTGTTATAAAGGAATGCAATCTGGGTAGATCCTTTACACTAAAACAGGAGGGATTTTTAGGAAAAGAGCACTGCAAATATAAGAAAATGGATTTCAATTACCTGGAATTTCAGACACTAACAAGCAGCAGAAGATTCCTCAAATCAGCAATTAAATCAAATTACTCAAATCAGCATTCCTCCAATTAGTAAGCTTTTTGGTCTCAGATCACTTTACATGCTTAGAAATTATTGAGGATCTCAAAGAGCTTTTTTATGTAAGTTATATCTATTGATATTCACTGTGTTCTACAATATTGATGTTTTAAAATATTTACTAATAAATTGAAATAATAAATTCATTATTTTATAACAAATTTACAAAAAATAGTAAGAAGAAAGTAACATTGTTTTACATTGTTGAAAACCTCCTTAATATCTGGCTTGATGAAAGATAGCTATATTGTCAAATCTGTTTTTGTATTCAATCTGTTGTGATATGGTGTTTTGGTTGCAATATAGGGGGAAAATCTGGCTTCATATGGGCATGTAAACGAAAAGGATAGGAGCATTTTAATAACCTTTTCATAAAAGTATACGCCATTTCTCTGGAATACAACACCAAAACTAGATAAACAGTAGCTTTTTACAGGATAATCACAATGTAGATTTTCAAACATACCAAGGAAATTTTCCTACCCTATTTTGTTAAAATTTGTTAGTCTATCTTATACTTTAAATTGATCTTTTAGTCATGCATTATTCCCAACAACATGCATTGGTCTTTTAGAAAATATTGTTACACTGAGTTATGCGAATGTTGACACATTTCACTATATGGTATCAAAGATGCATCACATTTGTTACCATCACCACTAGTCTCATCAGAAAAAATCTGTAAGTAATGGGAATCTGTTAAGCTCATGGTGATGGGTGCATGTTTTCCAAAGTTCTAATTTTTATTTGAAAACCCAAATTTTATCATTGGCAACAAATATTTGTAAGTTGTTTTTTCTTGAAGTGATAGGCTAACTTAGATTATTTTAAAAAAATACCTGCCAAACTCCCAAATATAAAGAACAATAATTTTCTTTCAAGTAAAAGTGGTGTTTTATGAAATAAAATTTAGTTCAGCACAAAACCTAAACAAGTTTGCAAGTTATTTTCTTTGAGACAGTCATCATACTTCAGTGTGCAACAGTACTTTATACATAGATACCATTTTCTACAACAGAATTTTAAAAAGATGAGTACTCAGGGTCAAGATCTAATAAAATGGTGGAGTAAAGACTTTTGAAAGCATTCTCTATAAAATCAATGAAAACACTGGAAAAATTATCAAAATCAACTTATTCGGGCCTTTGGAAATTAACTAAGGGCTCGCAACAATCCAGGGAGGCTTTTTAGAAAAAAATCGTTGAATCTTGGTAAGAAGTGTGAGCTCCATGGTGTTTTAACTTGTTCTATTCCCATCACCCTCCACTGAGACCTGCAGTAGCTTTGAAAACCAATAGCTTGCAACTACAGTGAAAACCAGCAGACTGGCAGCCACTGGAGGTGTTAGAATGATGTTGGAGGCCTTCCAAAACAGCACTACCAGAGAATTCTCATTAACAGAGCTCTCTGGAAATTCACTGGAAAACACCACTAACAGGGCTTATTTGACCTGACTCAGATTTCCCAGTATGAACAGTATTTTCTCTAGGGGCACTTTTCAAAATCATTGCCAATAATTGTTCAAAATTATAGGTGCTTAAAGTGGTAGATAACAGCCTAAACAAAATGTTTAAAAAAATAAGCTAGGGAATAATAAATCCATAAAGGGCTTTGAAAAACTCCAGCATATCCCTAAAACTCTAGAAGGCAACACACATGTGTAGGAATAGGTACAAGTCCAGGGCTGTGCACATGCTCAAGAAACACCTGAGAAGTTGCTAAGCTCTTACCTCTTGCGACCTTAAGACAGCACAAGAGAGAGTGATGTCATCAAGATGGCAGAATAGATGATTCCCAGTATTACTCCTCCCCACAAGTAACTAATTTATAAATATTAAAAAGCAAAGATTGCCAACCTGGGAAAGAGCTTGGAGAAGGAAAAGAGAGACCTGTGGAGTTTGTGAAGGCACAAAGGTCCATGGAAAGAGGGTATAGGAACAATGTCAATCATTCTGAACACGTGGCTACATCTGAGCCCAACAAATGTGGGGCAGGGAGTGGCCTAAAGACTTCACCAAAAAATTGCTAGAACTAATAAATGAATTCAGTATAGTGGCAGGATGCAAAATCAACACACAAAAATCAAAACCCTTTCTATATGCCCATAACAAAATAGCCAAAGAAGAAATCCAAAAGGTAATACAATTCACAATAGCTACCCCCCAAAAAATGAAATACCTAGCAGTAAATTTAACCAAGGGGGTAATAAACCTCTACAATGAAAACTATAAAACACTGGTGAAAAAAATTGAAGAGGACACAATTAAATGGAAAGATATCTCATGTTCATTAATCAGAAGAATTAGCATCATCAAAATGTCCCTATTGTCTAAAGCAATCCCTACCAAAATACCAAAGATATTCTTCACAGAAATAGAATAAACAATCTTAAAACTTGTATGGAACCACAAAAGACCCTGTATAGCTAAAGGAATCTTGAACAAAAAGAACAAAGTTGGAGGAATCACACTTCCTGACTTCAAAATATGTATAAAGCTATAGTAACCAAAACAGCATGGTACGAACATAAAAACAGGCAAATGACCACTGAAATCGAATAGAGAGCTCAGAAATAAACCCACACATTTACAGCCAACTGATTTTTGACAAAGGTGTCAAAAATATGCACTAGGAAATGTACAGCCTCTTCAATGAATGGTGCTGGGTAAATTGGGTATCCACACCCAGAAGATTGAAAATAGACCCTTATCTCTCACCATGCATGAAAATCAATTCAAAATGGATTAAAGACCTACATTTAAGACCCAAAACTTTGAAACTACTAGAAGAAAATATGGAGGAACTGCTACATGGAATGAGCCTGGGGAACACTTTTTGAGTGAGACTACAAAGGCACAGGCAACTAAAGCAAAAATACACAATTGGGACTACATCAAACTAAAAAGCTTCTGCACAGCAAGGGACACTATCAACAAAGTGAAGGAATAACCTACACACTGGGAGAAAGTATTTGTAAACTATACATCCAACAAGGGATTAATATCCAGAATACATAAGGAATTCAAACAACTTCACAGTAAAAAAAATCAAATAATCCAATTAAAAAATGGACAAAGGAGCTAAATAGACACTTTTTGAAGGAAGATATAGAAATGGCCAAAAGACACATGAAAAAATGCTCAACATTACTAATCATCAGGGAAATGCAAATTAAAACCACAATGAGATATCATCTCACCCCTGTTAGGATGGCTATTATCAAAAAGAGAATAACCAATGCTGGCAATCAGGCAAACAAAGGGGGACTCTCATATATTGTTGGTGGGAATGCAAATTGTACAGCCATTGTGGAAAACAGTATGGAGGTTCCTCCGAGAACTAAAAATAGATCTGCCTTATGATCTGCCTGTCCCACTACAGAGTATATACCCAAAGGTAATGAAACCAATATACCAGAAAGACACCTGAACTCCCATGTTCATCACAGCACTATTCACAATAGTCAAGAGATGGACTCAACCTACATACATATCAATGGATAAACAGATTTTAAAAACTGTGGTGTATATACATAATGGAATACTACACAGCTGTAGAAAGAAATTATATCCTATCATTTTCAGCAACATGGATGGAACTGGTAACCATCAGGTTAAGTGAATTAAGTCAGGCACAAAAAGACCTATCTTATAGGTCATAAGCCTCATTGTACTTAAAAGGATTGAAATCATACAAAGTATGTGTTTTGAATTGAATTGTGCCCCCCTCCCCAAATTTGTATGTTGAAGTTCTAACCTCTAGTAACACAGAATGTGACCACATTTGGAGGTAGGACTTTTAAAGTTATTAAGCTAAAATGAGGCCTTTAGGGTGGGCCATTATAAAATGTGACTGGTGTCCTTATAAGAAGAGGAAATTTGAACAGAGACACCAAGGCTGTGCACTCACAGAAGAAAGGCCATGTGAGAACACAGCAAGAAGCTGGCCATCTGCAAGCCACAGAAAGAGACCTCAGAAGAAACCAAACCTGCTAAAACTTGGATCTTGGGCTTCTAGCCTTTAGAACTGTGAGAAAATTAATTGATGCTGTCTCAATCACCCAGTTTGTGATATTTTGTTATGGCAGCCCTACCAAATTGACATTATGTTCTCCTGCTACAAGGGAATTAAATTATAAAGCAATAACAAAGGAAACTTGGGAAATTCATAAATACATGGATGTTAAACAACACGTTCTGAAATAACCAATGGATCAAAGAAGTAATCAATCACAGGTGAAATTAGAAAATTACTTCAGAATAAAGAAAACAAAAACACAACACACCAGAACTTCTGGATGCAGCTAAAGCAGTACTCAGAAGTAAACTTATAGCCATACTCATCTCCATTAAAACAAATCTCAAAGCATTGACCCAACCTTTTATCTCAAGAAATTACACAATGTAGAACAACAACAACAAAAACACACAAAAGAAAGGAGAAAGATGGAAGTAATAAAGATTACAGCAAAAATAAATAAAACAGAAAATAGAAAAAAGAGAAAAAGCAATAAAATGAAAAGTTGTTTTCTTAAAAAGCTCGATAAAATCAACAAACATTTAGTGAGGCTGATACACACACACACACACACAAAAGAAGACTCAAATTACTAAATTCAGAAATGAAAGAGGGAACATCACTCCTTACCTTACAGAAATAAAAGGGGTTATGAGGGAATATTTTGAATAACTGTCTGCTAACCAATTAAGTAATCTTGATGAAATGGACAAATTCTTAGAAAGACACAAACTATGAAACTGAATCAAGGTAAATGGAAAATCCATATAGACATATAACAAATAAAGAGATTAAATTAGTAATCAAAAAACTTCTCACAAAGAAAAGCCCAGACTCAAACAGCTTCACTGGTGAATTGTACCAACCATTTGAAGAATAATTAATACCAATTCTTCAGAAATCCTTCCAAAAAACAGAAGATAAGGGAACACTTACCAACTCAATACTATGAGAGGGGCAGCACTATCCTGAAAGAAACCATACAACATCACAAGAAAAGAAAAAGCTACAGATATTCTTTATAAATATAGAAGCAAAAATCGTCAACATAAATACCGAGAAACTTAGTCCAGGAACATATAAAAAGAATTATGTGCCATCACTCAGTGGGATTTATCCCAGTAATACAAAGTTGGTTCAACATATGAAAATCAGCTAATTTAATACTTCATATTAGCAGAATAAAACACAAAAAACATATAATCTTCTCTGTGGATACACAAAAAGCATTTGACACAATGTCACACCCATTCATGATTACAACACTCAGTAAAATAAGAATAGATAGCTACTTCTTCAACCCAATGAATGGCATCTACAAAAATGTATAGTTAACATCATATAAAATGGTGAAAGATCAAATGCTTCCCACCCAAGTTCATCAAAAGAGAAAGCTGTCTACTTTTGCCCCTTTTATTCAACTTTATACTATAATTTCTAGGCAAGGCATTATGCAAGAAAAAATAAGTAAAAGTCATTTAGATTGGAAAAGTAGAAGTAAAACTATTTCAATTTGCATATGACATAATATTGCATACAAATAATCTTAAGGAATCCACTAAAAGATTGTGCTAACTAATAAATTCCACAAAGTTGCAGGATATAACTTCAATGTAAAAAAATGTATTTCTATACAGAAGTGATTAAAAAACAAAGTTCAGGAAATAATTTATTTTACAATGACATTAAACAGAAAACTAACAGTAAATTTAACAAAAGAAGTGGAAGACATAAATGCTTAAAACTGCAAAACATTGTTAACAGAAGTTAAAGAGCATGTAAATAAATGGAAAGAAACTCCATGTTCTTGGGTTGGCATTGTTAAGATGGCAGTACTTCTCAAATTGAGATTAAAGTTTAATCTAACCACTTTCAAGATCACAGGTAGGCTTTCTTGCAGAAATTCACAAACATATCCTGAAATTCATATGAAACTGCAAGGGTCCCAGAATAGTTAAATGCAATGTTGAAAAAGATTAATAAATTTGGACAAACATTGAATGAAGAAACTATTCCTTTTTCAAACCCTACTACAAAGCTAGAGTAATGAAGATAGTGCAGTACTCTTAACAACAGACATACAAACCAATAGAATAGAATTGAGAGACTAGAAAAAATTGTTTATGTTTATGTCAGAATTGATTTTTGACCTGACTGTCAAGAAATTTCAATGATAAAGAATAATGTTTTCGGGCTGGCCCCGTGGCTCACTCGGGAGAGTGCGGCACTGGTAGCGCCAAGGCCATGGGTTCAGATCCTATATAGGGATGGCTGGTGCACTCACTGGCTGAGCGTGGTGCAGACCACACCGTGCCGGGAGTTGCGATCCCCTTACTGGTCAAAAAAAAAAGAATAATGTTTTCAACAAATGGTGCCATGACAAGTGGATATCCACATATGAAAGAATGAAACTACACTCACATCATACACAAAAATTAACTGAAAATTTAAGAGCTTAAAATATAAATCCCTTACAGGAAAATATACTAGCACATTTTTTTGTTTGTTCTGAAATAGGCAATGGTTTCTTAGATATTACACATAAGCAACAAAAGAAAAAACAGACTTTAGCAAAATTTTGAAAAGTTTCTTACTTCAAATGACACCATCAAGAAACTGAAAAAATGGTGTAAGGCCCAGAGGGAAGTGCACACAGCCCAGCAGCCACCAAGGTGAGCCAAGACCTGCATAGCACTAGGGTACAGTTTAAGGCCCTGGGGGGAAGGGAAGTGCACACAGCCCAGCAGGCACCCAGGTGAGCTGAGACCTGCACAGCACCAGAGGTTCAGTCTACAGCCATGGAAAATTAAAATAGGAGCCAAGGTGGTGTAATATAGATACCATCACACCTCTGTCACCACGAGAACATTTCACCACCACAGTAGCAGCTAGGGCCACTCTATAAGCAACCTGCCACTCACCTGACTACACTAATATATGAAGAGTCACCAGTAGAGCCTGCAAGTAGAGGAGAAAGTCTTTGTCCTCGTAGTCAACCCCAGAATAGCAGAAAAAGCAAGTCCTCTACCAGATGACCAAACATCAATGAAAAAATACTAGAACTACAAACAAACAAGAAGATATGACGCCACCAAAATAATACAGTAATGCTCAAATTCCAGACCCCATAGAACAGGGAACCCTCAAAATGTCTGAAAGAATTCTGAGCAATGATCTAAAGAAAGCTTGAAGAAATAAAAGAAGACTCAATTAGAGAACATAAGGAAACAAGAAAAAATATCCAGAATATGAAAGAGGAAATTTGCAAAGAGATTAATACCTTTAAAAAGAATGTAGCAGAACTCCTAGAAATGAAAGATTTACTTATTGAAATAAAAAACACAACACAGAGTTTAAGCAACTGGCTAGAGCAAGCAGAAGAAAGAATTTGAGATTTTGAAGATGATGTTTTTGAAATAACTCAGGCAGATAAAAAAAGGAAAAAAAGATTTAAAAATAATGAGGAAAATCTAAGAGAGATAGCAGACAACCTCAAGTGCTCTAGCATCTGAATTGTGGGTATTCCAGAAGGGGAAGAGAAAGGAAAGGTATTGAAAACCTATTCAAGGAAATAATAACAGAAAACTTCCCAGGGGTAGGGAGAGATGCAGAACTTCAGATCCAGGAGCTCAAAGGTCCCCAAACAGATTCAATCCAAAAAGATCCTCTCCAAAACGCATTATAGTCAAATTTGCAAAGCTCAAAGACAAAGAGAGAATTCTAAAAGCAGCTAAACAAAAGCATGTTGTCACCTATAAGTAAACCCCTATAAGACTAACAGCAAACTTCCAACTGAAACCCTACAGGCCAGAAGAAAGTGGAATTATATATTCAAAACACTAAAGAAAAAAATTTCTAGCCAAGAATTCATTACCCAGTAAGGCTCTCTCTCAGAAATGAGGGAAAATAGTGTATTTCCCAGACAAACAAAAATTGTGGGAGTTCACCACTACATGACCAGCCCTGCAAGAAATTCTCCAGGGAGTCCTTCATCTGGATTCTGAATAATGAATGTCACTACCACGGATACACAAGAAAGAGCAAAACCTGCTGTTGAAACAAAAATGCAAGTGAGAAAGACAGAGAAGCTAAATCATGCCACCTCAGATATCCAACTAAAATTGAAGAAGAGAAATAAAAGGGGAAGCAACAATCAAAAGATATTTAAAACATCTAAAAAAAGTAATTAAATGACAGGAAATAAACAATATCTGTCAATAACCACCATAATGTGAATGGATTAAACTCCCCATTCGAAAGGCACAGATTGAATGATTGGATTAAAAGGCTATACCCAAGTATATGCTGTCTTCAAGACACCCATCTCACATATAGAGACACACAGAGACAAAAGTGAGGGGATAGAAAAATATATACCATGCTAATGGAAACCAAAAATGAGCAAGAGTAGCTATTCTTATATCTGATAAAATAGACTTTATTTATTTATTTATTTTTTCCTTTTTGTCTTTTTTCGTGACCAGTAACGGGATCGCAACCCTCGGTGTCACGCCCGCACCACACTCAACCAGTGAGCGGACCGGTCTCTATATGGGATCCGAACCCTCGGCG
The DNA here is from genome assembly GCF_000696425.1 of Galeopterus variegatus. NCBI lineage: Eukaryota > Metazoa > Chordata > Mammalia > Dermoptera > Cynocephalidae > Galeopterus > Galeopterus variegatus. Next base: position 69,161 of record NW_007727644.1, read on the forward strand.
GGAGTGCCACCGCGTTCCCAAGCGCCACACTCTACCAAGTGCACCACCGGGCTGGCCCCTGATAAAATAGACTTTAAACCACAAAACATAAAAAGAGACAAAGAAGGCCACTATATAATGATAAAAGGATCTATGCAGCTAGAAGATATAACGATAGTAATATATATGCACCCAATACTGGAATAGCCAGATATATAAAGCAAATACTCTTAGACCTAAGAAAAGAAATATGCCATAATACATTAATAGTGAGTGACCTGAACACCCTTCTCTGAGTATAGGACAGATCATCCAGACAACAAAGCAACAAAGAGACACAGGATTTAAACTACACATTAGACCAACTAGACCTGGCAGATATATACAAAACTTTTCACCCAACAACCAAGGAACATACTTTCTTCTCATCAGCTCATGGAACACTGTCCAGGATAGACCACATATTAGGTCACAAATCTAGCCTCAGCAAATTTTTAAAAATTGAAATAATTCCAAATATCTTTTCAGACCACAGTGGACTAAAATCGGAAATTAATAAGCAAAACTCAGGAAACTATAAAAATACATGGAAACTAAATAATAGGCTCCTGACTGACCTATGGATCCAAGATGAAATTAAACAGGAAATCAAAAAATTTGTAGAAACTAATGAAAATTAAAAACACATCATACCAAAACCTCTGGGATACTGCAAACGCAGTACTAAGAGGCAAATTTATTGCAATAAATGCTTACGTCAAAAGAATGGAAAGACTTCAAATAAATGATCTAACCCTATGCCTCAAAGAACTTGAAAAACAACAACAACCCAAACCAAAATGTAGTAGATGTAAAGAAATAATTAAGATTAAACTATACTACAAAGCTATAATAACCAAAACAGCATGGTACTGGTATAAAAACAGAGACACTGATCAATGGAATAGAATAGAGCACCCCGAAATCAACCCATGCACTTACTGCCATTTGATCTTTGACAAAGGCACCAAGCCTATTCACTGGGGTCGGGACTGCCTCTTCAGCGAAGGGTGCTGGGATAACTGGATATCCATATGCAGGAGATTGAAACTAGACCCATACCTCTCACCATATACTAAAATCAACTCAAAATGGATTAAGGATTTAAATATACACCCCGAAACAATAAAACTTATTAAAGAAAACATAGGAGAAACCCTTCAGCAAATAGGGCTGGGCACAGACTTCATGAATATGACCCCAAAAGCACGGGCAACCAAAGGAAAAATAAACAAATGGGACTATATCAAACTAAAAAGCTTCTGCACAGCAAAAGAAACAATTAACAGAGCTAAAAGACAACCAACAGAGTGGGAGAAAATACTTGCAAAATACACATCTGACAAAGGACTAATATCCAGAATATATAAAGAACTCAAACAACTTTACAAGAAAAAAACAAGCAACCCAATCAAAAAATGGGCAAAAGAACTAAGCAGGCATTTCTCTAAAGAAGATATAAAAATGGCCAACAGTCATATGAAAAAATGCTCAACATCACTCAGCATCCGGGAAATGCAAATCAAAACCACACTGAGATACCATCTCACCCCAGTTAGGATGGCAAAAATCCAAAAGACACTGAAAGATAAATGCTGGCGTGGCTGCGGAGAAAAAGGAACTCTCTTACACTGTTGGTGGGAATGCACAATGGTGCAACCCCTATGGAAAATGGTTTGGAGGTTCCTCAAACAGCTGAAGATAGACCTACCATACGACCCAGCTATCCCACTGCTGGGAATATATCCAAAGGAATGGAAATCATCAAGTCGAAGGTACACTTGTTTCCCAATGTTCATTGCAGCACTCTTCACAATAGCCAAGAGCTGGAATCAACCCAAATGTCCATCATCGGATGAGTGGATACAGAAAATGTGGTATATCTACACAATGGAATACTACTCAGCTATAAAAACGAATGAAATACTACCATTTGCAACAACATGGATGGACCTTGAAAGAATAATACTGAGTGAAACGAGTCAGGCAGAGAAAAAGAAATACCACATGTTCTCACTTATTGGTGGGAGCTAAAAAAAAAAAAAAAAAAAAAAAAAAAAAAAAAAAAAAAAAAAAAAAAAAAAAAAAAAAAAAAAAAAAAAAAAAAAAA
>NW_007727644.1:71316-87085 GCF_000696425.1 Galeopterus variegatus
CAAAAAAACCGGGGCGACCGGGGGGGGGAGAGGAAGATATAACAACCACAATTATTATTATTTTTTTTTGAAGTTCTTACAACAAGCAAATGGAGGGGACACACTTGGGTGGGAGGGGGGAGAGGGAGGAGGGAGGGAGGTTTCGGTGATGGGACATAATAATCAACTACATTGTATATTGACAAAATAAAAATAAAAATAAAAAAAAGAAATAATTAAGATCAGAGCAGAATGAAATGAAAGAGACCAAAAAAACAATAGAAACAATCAACAAAACAGAAAGTTGGTTTTTCAAGAAGATAAATAAAATAGGCAAACCATTAGGTAGGGAGGGTAACAAAAAAAAAAAATGAGAGAAGAACCAAATAACAAAAGTCAGAACTGTAAAGGGAGACATTACAACCAATACGACAAAAATACAAAGAGTCATTAGAGACTATTATCAGCAAATGTATGACAACAAATATGAAAATCTAGAAGATATGGGTAAGTTTCTAGATACATACAAACTACCAAGACTGAGCCAAGAAGAGATTGAAAACCTGAACAGATCAATAAAAAGCAAGGAGATTGAAGTGGTAATCAGCAATCTTTCAACAAAGAAAAGTCTTGGTCCAGATGGCTTTACAGCTGAATTCTGTCAAACTTTTAAAGAGGAGTTAATACCAATTCTCCTCAAACAATTCCAAACAATTGAAACAGGAGCTACTCTCTCAGACTCATTCTATGAGGCCACTATAACTCTGATACCAGAACCAGATAAAGACACAACAAAAAAAGAAAATTACAGGCCAATATCCTTGATGATCCTAGACGCAAAAATCCTGAACAAAATATTAGCAGTCAGAATACAACAACAAATTTTTAAAAATTATACACCATGATCAAGTGGGATTCATCCCACAGATGTAGGGATGGTTCAACATATGAAAGTCAATAAATGTAATACATCACATCAGCAAACTCATGGACAAAGACTGTATTATTATCTCAGCAGATGCTGAAAAAAGCATTTGAAAAATTCAACATCCCTTCATGATAAAGACTCTCAACAATTTAGGTATAGAAGGAAAATACCTGAACACAATAAAAGCCACTTATGACAAGCCCACCACCAGTATCATTCTGAATAGGGAAAAACTGAGGGCCTTTCCCTTAAGAACAGGAGCAAGACAAAGATGCCTACTCTCACCACTTTTATTTAAGATAGTACTGGAGGAACTAGCCATAGCCATTGGGGAAGAGAAAGAAAAACAGGGAATCCAGATGGGAAAAGACCAAGTCAGACTTCTGCTATTCGCAGATGACATGATACTATACATAGAAAAACCTAAAGACTCTATCAAAAAACTGCTAGAGCTGGTTACTAAATTCAGTGACATTGCAGAATACAAAATAAATGCCCCCAAATCATTTCCATTTATACACTCAAATAATGAACTAACAGAAAGAGAAATAAAGAAAGTAAGCCCATTTATAATTGTCATGAAAAAAATAAAATACCTAGGGATCAATTTAACCAAAGAGTTGAAAGACCTGTACAATGAGAACTACAAACCACTTCTGAAAGAAATTAAAGAAGACAAAAAAAGATGGAAAGATATTCCATCCTCTTGGATTGGAAGAATGAACATTGTGAAAATGTCTATACTACCCAAATCAATTTTCAGATTCAATGCAATCCACATCAAAATACCAATGACATTCTTCACAGAAATGGAAAAAACTATCTTGTCTTTCATATGGAACAGCAAAAGACCCCAAATAGCTAAAGCAAAAGACCCCAAATAGCTGAACAACAACAAAAAAATAAAGCTGGGGGCATAACTCTACCTGACTTCAAATTATACTACAAAGCTATTGTAACCAAAACAGCATGGTACTGGTATTAAAAATAGACATTCAGACCAGTGGAGTAGAATTGAGAAACCAGAACTCGCCCTTCAGGCTTTGAGCCATCTGATATTGAACAAAGGCAACAAAAATCTCCATTGGGGAAAAGACTGCCTCTTCAACAAGTGGTTCTGGGAAAACTGGATATGCATATGTTGAAGAATGAAACCAGATATGCATCTCTCACCATACACTAAAATCAACTCAAAATGGATTAAGGACTTAAGCATAAGACCTGAAATGGTAACATTACTAAGGGAAAATAGAGGTGAAACACTTCAGCAACTAGGTCTGGGCACAGACTTTATGAACATGAGCCTGAAAGCACAAGCAGCAAAAGAAAAAATAAACAAACGGGACTACATCAAACTAAAAAGTTTCTGCACAGCAAAAGAAACAATAAACAGAGTGAAAACACAACCTACAGAGTCTCAACAGAGTGAAACAACAACCTACAAAGTGGGAGAAAAATTTTCCTAATTATGTACCCAACAAGGGATTATTATCCATAATATACAAGGAACTCAAGCAATTATACAGTAAAAAAAAAAAAAAAAATCTATAAAATGGGAAGAGGAGCCGAATAGACATTTTTCAAAGGGAGACATACAAATGGCCAATAGGTACATGAAAAAATGCTCAACATCACTAGTCATCAGGGAAATGCAAATTTAAACTGCACTGAGATAGCACTTCACCCCAGTTAGACTGGCTATAATCAAAAAGATGGAGAATAACAAATGCTGGTGAGTGTGTGGAGAGAAGGGAACACTCCTACACTGTTAGTGAGACTGTAAATTAGTGCAACCACTATGGAAAACAGTATGGAGGTTTCTCAAACAACTACAGATAGATCTTCCATACAATCCCGCTATCCCACTTCTGGGTATATACCCAGAGGAATGGAAATCATCATGTCAAAGGGATACCTGCACTCCCATGTTCATCATTTCTCTGTTTACAATAGCCAAGACATGGAACGAACCTAAATGTCCACTGATGGATGAATGGATAAGGAAACTGTGGTATATATACACCATGGAATACTACTCTGCCGTAAAAAAGATTGAAATACTCCCATTTGCAACAACATGGATGGGCCTGGAGAAACTTATGTTGAGTGAAATAAGCAAAGCACAGAGGGATAAATACCACATGTACTCAGTCGTAAGTGGGAGCTAAGAAAGAAGGAAGGACAGAAAGTCCACAGTAGTGCATTGGATTTGCAGAGGTATACAACATACCTTGGGATACAAAGTGGAGGGGGGTGGAATTGGGGAAGGGGAAGGAGGTTGGGGATAATTGGATGGGGAACATGGGGTACAATCACAATTTGTGGTAATATGCATGCTGCCAGTATGGATCTGGCCTTTACATCATGGGCACAAGAGTTTGACAATCAGCTTTGTATCTTATGAATATTCATAACCAATAAAAAAGTGTCTATTAAAAATTAATCAAAAATAAACTGTATGGAGTTGCCTACCTCATTTTTCAGTCTCAAATTTCCTTCTCAGTTTGGAGGCTATTTCCCCTTGTTCCTGCCTTTCAACAGTAATGCAGAAAAAAGAGAGAAGACTCCAAGAAAATCAAAAGTAAAAGTAAATAAATTACAACAAATGCCTCAGAAATAAGAAGGATTATGAAACAGTTGTGAAAAATTATATGCCAGCAAATTCGGTAACCTAGAATAAATTGATGAATTTCTAGAAAGACACAACCTAACAAGATTGAGTCAGGAAGAAATAAAAACCCTGTGCAGACTGATAGCAATTAAAGAGATTGAAGAATTAATACATATATATTAATAAAACAAACGAACAAACAAACGAAAACCTCCCAACAAAGAAAAGCCCAGGACCAGATGGCTTCACAGCTGAATCCTACCAAACATTCAAAGAATACCAATCCTTCTTAAACTCATCCAAAAAAGTAGAGCTAAAGGGAACATGTCCAAATACAGTTTATGAGTCCAGCATCAACTTGATATCTATGCCAGACAAAGACATCACAAGAAAACTACAGGACAGTCTGTCTGATGAATATTTATGCAAAACATATATATATATATATATATATGTATGTATGTATGTATCCTCGATAAAATATTAGAAACTGAATCCAATGACATACACACATTTAAAAGATTGTACAATATAACCAAGTGTAATTTATCTCTCGCATGCAAGCCTGGTTTAACATATGCAAATCAATCATTGTGATGCATCACATTAGGAGAATGAAAGATAAAAACCACATGTTCATCCCAACTGATGTGAAAAAAGCATTCAACAAAGTTCAACATTCTGTCTTGATAAAAACTCTCAACAGTTTAGGAATAGAAGAAAAGTTCCTCAACACAATAAAGGCCATTTATGACAAATCCACAGCTAACATTATAATCAATGGGGAAAAACTGAAAGCATTTACATTAAAATCTGGTGCAAGACAAGGACGCCCTTTCTCTTTACTTCTATTCAATATAACATTGGCAGTACTAGCAAGAATAATCTCACAAGGGAAAAAAAAAGGCATCCAAATTGGAAATGAAGTAAATTTTTTTTCTATTTTCAAATGACATGATTTTGCATGTTAAAAATCTCCAAAGATTTCACCAAAAAAAAAAAAAATTGCTAGAACTAATAAATGAATTCAGCAAAGTTGCAGGATGTAAAATCAACATACAAAAATCAGTAACATTTTTATACACAAATTACAACATAACTGAAAAAGAAATCAAGAAAACAATTTCATTTATGACAACATCAACAAAAAAAATAAAATAAAATACTTAAGAATAAATTTAACCAAGGAGGTGAAAAATCTGTACACTAAAAATTATAAACCATTGATAAAAGAAACTAAAGAAAACATAAATAGAGGAAAGATATCCTGTGCTCATGAATCAGAAGAATTAATGTTGTTAAAATGTTCGTATACCCAAAGCAACATGTAGATTCAACATAATCTCTATTAAAATCCTAATGGCATTCTTTTCAAAAATAGAGAAAACAACCCTAAATTTTGTATAGAAATATTAAAGACTCCAAATAGCCAAAAGAATTCTGAGTAAGAAAAACAAAGTTGGAGGCATCACACTTCCTGATTTAAAATTATATTACAAATCTATAGTAATCAGAACAGTACGATACTGGCATAAAAACAGACACATAAACCAGTAGAACAGAATCGAGAGCCCAGAAATAAATCCAAACATATATGTTCAACTAACTTTTGGCTACGACACTAAGAGGACACTTTGGGGAAATGATAGTCTCTTCAATAAATGGTGCTGGGAAAACTGGATTTACACATGCAAAAAAAGAAAGAAAGAAATTGGACCCTTTATCTTACACCATACGTAACAATGAAAATGGATAAAAGACCTAAGTGTAAGACTAGAAACTATATAACTCTTGCAAGGGGATATAAGAAGAAAGCTCCTTGACATTGACCTTAGCAGTGATTTTTTGAATAACACACCAAAAGCTCAGGCCACAAAATCAAAAATAAATAAATGGAATTCCATCAAACTTCTGCAAAATTTGAAGCTTTTTGCTAAAGCTTCTGCAAAGCAAAGGAAACAATCAACAAAATGAAAAGACAGCCTAAGGACTGGGAAAAACTATTTGCAAACCATATATCTGATAAGAAGTTAATATCCAAAATTTATAAAGAACTCATACAGCTCAATAGCAAGAAAATATCTAACCTGATTTTTTAATTTTACTTCTCAGAATACATTGTAGTTGATTTTCATGCCCCCTTACCCGTTCCTCTCCACCGCCTCCCCAACCCCCCGCCCCCACACACATCGTATCTGTTCACTTGACTTAAACAGTTCTTGGATGGACTTAGAGAAAATTATATTAAGTGAAACAAGTCAGGCACAGAAAGAGAAATACCCTATGTTCTCACTTATTTATGGGAGCTAAAAATAAATAAATATATAAACACACAAACAAATAAAGGGTGGGTGGGGGAAAGAAGACAGAATAACCTGATTTTTCAAATGGGCAAAAGACCTAAATAGATATTTCTCCAAAGAAGTCGTAAAAAAGGTCAAAGGGTCTATAAAAATGTGCTCAGCATCCTTAGTTAACAGAATAATGCAAATCAAAACAACTATAAGATACCACCGCACACCCGTTAACATGGCTATTATCAGAAAGTCAAAAGATCTCTTCTTTCTTTCTTTTTCTCTTTCTTTTTTCTCTTTCATTCTTTCTTTCTTAGCTCCCACTTATGAGTGAGGACATGTGGCATTTATCTTTCTGTGCCTGACTTATTTCATTTAACAAAAGAAAAAAAAAGGAAGAGAGAGAGAAAGAAAAAGAGAAAGGAGAGAGAGAGAGGGAGAGGGAGAGAGGGAGAGGGAGAGAGAGAGAGAAACACCATAATAAAACGTTGAACTTTCAGAAGGAGAAAACAAGCCTATAGTTACTAGAGGTTGGAAAGGGGAAGGAAGAGGAGGGTTAGGGTGTAGTTGGGTAAGGGATCCAAAGAATAATTACAGTTTGTAATGATGAGCATGCTGATAATATTGATTTGATCATCACATACTGTGTACACATACTGATAGCCAACTCTGTACCCTATAAATATGTATAATCAATTATATTTCAATTCAAAAAATAAATTTAAAAATTAATTAATTTAAAAAAATTAAAAATGATAACAAATATTGGTAAGGGTGCAAAGATAAGGAAACTCTTTACACTGTTGGTGGGTATGTAGATTCGTACAGCCTTTATGAAAAATGGTAAGGGGGTTTCTAAAGAAATTAAGGACAGCACTATCATATAACCCAACAATTCCTCTTCTGGGCATATACCCAAAGAATATGAAATCACCACCTTGTAAAGATATCTGCATTCCCATGTTCATTGCAACATTATTCAGAGCAGCTAAGACATGGAAACAACCTAAGTGTCTATATATATATATGCTTATGTTACATATGTATATATGTGACACACATGTGTGCACACGCGTGCGCGCACACACACACACACACACACACACACTGGAATATTATTCAGCCCAAAAAAGAATGATAGCTTATCATTTGCCATAACATGGATGATAACGGAGGACAGTATGCTAAGTGAAATAAGCCAGACACAGAAAGAAAAATGCCACATGTCCTCACTCATAAGTGGAATATGAAAAAAAAAATCAAAATCAAATACAAGTGTTCAGAGATAGAGAATATAACAGTGGTCACCAGGGGCGAGGAAATGGGGTGGGGAGAAATTTTACTGTTATGGAATACACCAGAAGCCTGTGACACCACAAAGAGGCAAACTCTTGTGGCAGTTTATGTGAGTAGTGGAATAAGGCTTCATTTTACTGTTCAGTAGTTTACACTTGGTCAGGGAGTTTTTTGATGCTATTGTTGGTCATTGGGGTTTTTTTTTTTGCATTTTTAATCAAACCTTTTATTTTGATATAACTGTAGATTCACATGTAGTTGTGAGAAATACCACAGAAAGATCCCTTGTACATTTTACCTTGTTTATCCCAGTGATAGCAAAGTAGTCATAGACAGTACCTAAAAATTTGCATTTGGCTCTGTTCCAACAAAACTTCATCTATGGACACTAAAACTTGCATTTCACATCATGTCATTTTCATCCTTCAGCTCAGCTACTGCGAGTATCCCAGTTGTTCACACTGCCACATTCCCTACACAGAGTTGTCAGCTTCATTTGCTTCAAGTTCAGCTCTGATCATGCCCTTTTACTATGTCAGAAACCTTCAATGATTCCTCATTGTGCACCACTTCTTTGTGAAACCTGTTTACTTGGATTTCAAAGCCCTCTTCGATGGTTTTACTCTAGAACTTCCATCTACACACACTCCTAAAGATACACTGTGTCTCAAACACATTGGATTATCACTATTCCCCAAACATATTAGATAGACTTCCTCATCTTCAAGACTTTGTATGAATCAATTCATCTCAGAGCCCCTTTGTCCTCTCTTCTGCCAGTTAAAATTCTGCTCATCTTTCTGTCAAGGCTCTGCCCAAACTCCACCTCTTTCATGACCCTTTTACTTACTTCATTGAATGGGATCTTTCCATTCTCTGAACCTCCAGAAGATTTAGGCATTTATATTTTGGTTGGCATTTCACTTCTATGTGTACTTGTCTTATATATTGTGCCCCTCCCCCACTAAACTGCAAGTTACTGTCATATATATAAAATAGGTGCTCAGTAATTTTACTGAATTGGATTGAATCTGGCAGCCATCCAGTTACAACCCATATATGTACGGCCCTGAGAATCTCCTGCTTTATTTCAAGATTACAAAGGAAGGTGCAAATACACAATACCTGGAAATCTTTGCCTCTAATTAGGGTACTTTTACTTGTAAAAGTAAATTAAATGCTCACCTATTTTGTTGTAATCATTCCAAATTTAGAGGACACTTTTGGTGTAAACTGAACTCAAAAGATAAACGTTCTGAGTTCCTAATTTTCCTATTTTGTAGTCAAATAATCTTAAGCCTGTTTTTACAATTATAAAGCAATTGCCATGCCTCTATTCACCAGAGGTTTCCTTTATCTGTCTAGAGGAAAGCACAAGAGATAAATGAGCTGTGTTTCAGTTCCAGCTCTGCTATAAAATACAGATAATAATTCTTGCTTTAGAGGATTTTTGCAAGAATCAAGGGAAAGAATACATGTGAAATAAATGACTTTTAAAAAGAGCAAAACAACATGTTAGATGCTTCAGTGGTCTTCAATTTTAGATTATTGTAACCTATTAAAGGCCATACTAGAATAAATAATATAAAATTGTTCTTTTTCTTACTTGGTTGAAGAAGTATGTATAGATCCCAGAGCAGTTGATTTGATCAAATCATCTTAGCAACCAAAAAATAAACAAGAATAAATTGCTAAGTGATTAACCTGCCAAAAATCAATCTGGCTTGTAACCCTGGATCCAGCTTTATTCCATGTGTTTTCCCTTGCTCTTTGCATTTCAGCCTAATGATACTTTAGAGTATACAGAAACAGGAAGCCAGTAATTCTTTTGCTGAGGTCATCTTTGGTCCTTTTCCTTGATCAGATCTCTTGCAGCTGTGGGTAACTTATGCCAGATTCTCAGAGGGAAAAAGTGCTTACTGATTCAATAAGTTACCATAGAATCTGGCAGCTTCACATTGTTTTTCAATAATTCTATCATTTATTTTATTGCTCTGATATGAACTAAATTTGGTGCACAAGATGTAGAGAACTTTACGTTTATTCAGAATCCTTTAAAATCACAGAGAGGGCAAAGTTGCTACTGTATCAAATTGGTTATATGTGCAAGTTTTGTCAAAGTACTGAAATGTTATACAAGAGAGAAGCAAGTATGCTAATGCTAAAATATTCAATATATTCCAAAGCAGCCATTTCAAATATATGGTCCACTCAGATTCCAAAATGGGAGCTTTATCCAGTTACATTCCTAATAAAGGATCATCACTGTCGCGTCTTCCAAAGTTTTCAACAAAATCTTGTCCTCACTCCAGGAAAAGTTGGTGAGTTTAATGGAAATTTTAAAAGATAGGCAAAACATCAAATCACCAAAGATCATATTGATAGTACCCAGTGTTGATGAGGATTTGAGGAATCCGCTATTCCTAGACAATATTTTAAAGGGCAACTTGGCAATATCTAGAAAGGTTTTAAGTGCATACACTCATTTATCAAACAATTCCACTTTTATAAGATGCTCACTCAGAAGTTCATGAGTACAGAAATGAGCAGATACTCAACCAGATAGTCTTTCGTTGTTGTGAAACTATTCTGAGACAACTGCTGCCACCTTAAACCATGGCAGCATATAAACTAGTTGGACTCTAATTCAATAAAACTGCTGATGTAGCACCAGCAGCTATTTGAACCCCTACACCTATTAATGTATTTAAACGTAGCAACTACCTGACCATATAGGAAGAGTAATTAGAAATAGCTCCCCCTTTTCTTTGACATTTTACTGTTTTACTAATGATGAAACAGATATCCAGAGTTGTGATTTGTCTGAGATCACAAGTGAATTTCATGAAAGACCTGAGCCCTTCTTGCTCCACCTTCCACATATTTTTTGACTGTAAACTGTTCTACAGAGTCTCTCAAATAGGAACAAATATTCACAGGAAGCTTAACATATATGTTTTATCACCTGAGAGATTCATTACAGATGAAGGGCTCCAGAATCTATATCTCCATCCAAGAACTCTTTTCTAAACTTCTCATTCATAGTCCACAAATGCCTGCTGAACATCGCTACTTGAATGTCTCATGCATACTCAAATTCAATATGTCCAATGTTGAACTTCACATTTTCTCCCCAAACCCTCATTTCTTTTTGTGTTCAATAGCACTACTATAAATATAGATGTTCAGGTAAGAAACCTGAATGTCATTATCTATTTCTCTCTTTCTTTTAGCCCCAATACCCAATCAATAATTAATTCTTGGTGATTATATATCCTAAAAGTCTATTAAATTTATCCACTTTTCTCTATCTCCACTAAAACCACTTTACTTCGGGTCACCATCATTAAGAGTGGATTATAGCAATATCCTGACTGCCTCCAGAGAAAATCTAACATGAAAGTCTGAAACTTTTACTCACTCCTGACCCTTCAATTGTGCCCAGTTGCTTTTAGAATAAATTCATATTTCTTAACATGGCTTGCAAGGTTCTGCATAACTTAGACCCATCTTACCATTTTAATCTCTTAGCAATTTCTATCTCATATTCTCATCTCCAGCTATAAAAGGACCTTTTCTCCAGTTCCTAGGCTGGGTTAGGTATATCTCTATGTCTCTCTGGCAGCTTGAATCTACCCTAGTACAGTACTTATGTGACTATTTTGCAAATACACGTTCACTGCTCTGTGTCCCCCACTAGAATGTACATTTGCGTAAGAGCAGGAACCATATCTACCTTGATATACTCAGCACGTAGCCTTATACATAGGCACTTGATAAATAGTTGTGGAAAGAATGAATAAATGAACTTCAATTTGTGGGATCAGAATCTAAGGCAAGGTCGATGGCTTTTCAATTCAAAGCCCAGTTGATGCTTTCATTCATCTTCCCCCACCTTTGATTTTGATCTAGCAGGCTTGGGTTCTGGGTGTAACTGTTTAAGGGTGGAAAGACTCTGATTTAAAAAGTGCATTTCATGGAAACTATAAGCTCAACAGAAACTGTTACTTTTGAGTTATCAACTGACAAATTTACTGAAGATAAATACAAACTGTCTCTTCCTTCCCTTTGATTCAGGCCAGAGACCCTTTGTGAATTTTTTTTCTGAATTAGTTGTGCCTTGGATACTCCCCTGGAATAAGGCAATCTGTCTCTTCCCAGGGTGTCTCATCCTTTTACCACTTTCTTATAGCCCCAGTTCTTTCAGATAAGCCATCCTGATCTTTGTCAGCTGGCCAGTATGCGGATCACAACCTTTGACTTTGGTGTTAGCAATGCTAAGGTGCTAACCAACCGAGCCAACCAGCCCACCCCAAGCTATCCTGATCTTTGATCATGATTAGGCTAGAGATTTCTAAAGACAAGTAGCCTTTGGCAGGGAGTTGGGCCTTTCTTTTTAGAGAAACATCCAAGGCACTTCTTTAGGCAGTCAACCAGGTGGGATAAGGGAATGCATTTTCGTTAGTCTTGACAGATATGGAACTAATTGCTCCTAACAGTCAGCTGTGCATAGATTTCTATTTCTTCTTTCTCTTCAAATTTGTAACTTTACAAGAGGCTTTATAGGTACTAACTTTACAACAAATAATGTATTACTGAAGGTCATGAATACATAGCACAGATAAGCCCTGTTTGCTGACTATATAATGTGAAAATTACTTAACCTTTTTGAATCTCAGCTTATTCATATGTAAAATGGAGATTAAAAAAGTAAATATCTACTTTCAAGGGTTGCGAAAGTTAAATGAAACAATGGATGTACATGATACATAGTAGATGCTCAATAAATCATCATCATCATTGTCCAGCTATGTATATATTAGAAATCTCAGGATTGTCTTTAATGTTTTCATCTTTCTCATTCACCATACCAAAGAAACCTCCAAGTTCTACTGATTCTATCTTCAAAATGCCCCTCATCCTTTCTTTATATTGCAACAGCCTCCTAAATGTTTGTCTCCCCTCCACTCTCACTAAAGTCATCTTCTTAAAATACAACTCTGATAAAGCTGCCTCTCTGCTTAAAAACCCTTTAGTGTCTTCGCACTTGCTACTAACTCAGATCCAAGTTCATTAGGTTAACCTTTACTTTTCCCTCTGTTCCAACCCTGTTGTAACTTTCCAATTTCATTGTAGCCTACCGTTCCCCAGCGACACTGAGGAACTCAGTCGCCAAGCATGTCCCTGGACATTTGCTCAAACAACATACAGCAAGAGATCAACATTTAATTCAGACAACAATGAGGCAATCTGAACCACAGAACTTCATGTTACAAGTCAATAAATATGAATTTTTGAAAACTCAATAAACTTTGGTAATAAAAAACATCTTTGAGAAATTGATGCTATAAGCTTTGGGGTTGTTTTCCCCCTCGATTTTGAATGCTCCTGTCCCTGTCTATTTTCCATTTTCTCCACTCTGAACTTAACTAAATTTCATATTTAAAGAGCAAAAACAAAGGTTACCTTCTCCAGGAAGCTTTCCTAGATTTTTCAGAAGAATTAATCAACTCTAAAGAACTTAGTTAATACATTCATTGTGGGTTTCTTCAAGTAAGATTTGTATTATAGTTTATATGTGTTTCTCCCTAAGCTATGAACTCCTTGAGAGCAGGGATTGTGAGAAGCCCAAATAAAAATCTATAGTTGATCTATTTGTAGAACTAGTAGGAAGAGACCCCTCCCCCCCCCACATGCCCACCCAAGGTATATATGAATGAATTGGTATGTACAAGAACACTTGTTGTTTGGATGAAAAGGAAAAAGTATTTTTGCAGAAGACTTGCAGTGAAAGGAGTCAGAAGACTTTAGTGTTATGTCAGCACTGGAAAAGGAAAAAGGGCCCTGAACAACACTACATGGAGTTTGGCTGAGGATTGCCTATATCCCACATCAGATGCTATACCCTCACATGACCTCTGGTAGGCATTGGTGATGATACCTGTACTCACAGACATATGATAGCACCATGTAGGTAGCTTGTGGAGTTTGAAGACTGGGTTGAATGGGACAATCATTTCTCCTAATGTTTCCATCACAGACAAAACCCCTACCAACTCCAAACATGCCACGGAGACTGAGCTTTAGAAAACAATAAGGTCACTGGGTCATTGTGTCTTTCCATTTTGGTCTAGTCACATTCCATCCCCTTCTTTTTTTGTGGGTACTGGTTATAAGCTGGGCTACCAGCCTCAGAGCCTGGGCCAAGAGAAAGTCAGGCTGAAAAGCAAGCAATGTTCTGTTGCAATGACACAATAACTGGGAAAGGAAGAAGCAGTTCACTGGAAAATGGAGAAGCAGTTCTCAGGTTTCTATGCAGTATTGAACTCTAAGAAGATCATCTCCCAGACCTAAGTCTTTGGGTGCTTTCCACAGTGTAAATAAAACTCAGGCTAGTGTGAGGGAGTTCTTCAACATGATCTCCAGACAGAATGGCTGCCTAGTAATGAAGGTCAGGGGCTGGGTTAGGGAGTGAATAGAACTATTTCTCCAGGAGGATCAAAGCCAAGTGGCCAGTCCAAACCTAACATGAAGTGGTGGGGAGAGTCAGAAGGAGGTCAACAAACTTCCATCAAGGACCAAGGTAAGCCAGGGAACAGGATCTCAGGGCAGGGTGTTGCTGGTCAGCACTGCTGAAAAGTAGCTTATGACCTGGACTTTGCTTTCATACTGGGGGCTTCTATTCTAACTTTTTTCAGAAAAGTATGAAGAATGAGGTCAGTACCTTCAGGATCCTCTCTTTATATCCATATACCACCTCCTAATTTCAGTCACCAGAGTGGACTGGGCTTTGATAGGCCATAAATACTTGTAGAGAGAGGTGTTAGTTGTGTTAAAACAGTTTTGTGGTAGCTAAAAATAAATAAATACACACCAAAAAAAATGGGGGGGAGAAGACATAATAATTACAATTCCTTGAAGTTGATACGACAAGTGAACAGAAAGGACATTATTGGGAGGGAGGGGGGAGAGGGAGGGAGGTTTCGGTGATGGGCCACAATAATCAACCACATTGTATATTGACAAAATGGAATAAATCTTGGAAGAAAAAAGAAAAAACAGTTTTGGTATTTCAGACACAAATTTCTCACTTCTCCTATTAAAAACATTAGAGTTTTATGTTTTCTGGTCTCTGCAGAGAGAAAAATTTCTCTGAACTTTTTTTGAATATTTGTTTTTGTTTTGAATATTTGGATTTTTCAAATATTTGTTTTACATGTATTTCTCTTAAAAAAAAAACTAAAAACTACTTCTAAACCTCACATTGACCAAGTTGCTAAATAACACACTTTTTTTTTTCATTTTTCTCCTTTGCTGAGATAAAGAAGATGTTCATAATGATCCCAAGGTCTTATGAAATTATCTTTCTCCCACTGGAATTGTTTTATGAGTAAGAGGAAAGAGGTGAGTAGAGGGCCACTGTACCCATCACTTAAATGAGGCTTGGACTCTGGCATTCTGGTACAGAATGATGATGAACTGACTCATCCCAAAGTTAGAGCTGCCTGGCCCTCATGTCCAAGGTGGTATAAATTATCAGTGACAAATTGTTGAGAAATATGATGAGGGATCCTGTGCCAGTAGAGAAGAGTACATAAAATGTACTTTTGAAAAATATATTCTTGGCAAACATTACAAAACAGAGGAGAATGAAAGAAAGAAAAATGATTGACAAATAATAATAATAAATAATGAAGACAAAAGGGAGACATTAAAGAAGTGAAAGGTGAAAAGATAAAATGGATAACTCTCCCCTTGCCTGTGCCCTACTTGGCTTTGCGATTAGTTGAGACCAGTTGTTTTCTGGTAACAGGGTTGGATGGCTCTGGCCCCTTGTGCTCTAGAAGGCAGGATACCTAAGGGAATACCACTGAACCATAAAACTTTCATCTTCATGGGCAGTTGGTCAGGGTTGTCACTGTGGTGGTGGAAACTTTTCCAGTGCCAGTCACATTAACCTTCTCTAGATCTAGGAGTTGAGAATTCTCACATCGAGTGCCCATAGAAAATTCTGCAAGTGTTTCTATTGCCAGGTGCCATCCTGCAGACCAAGGCACCATGAAAAATGTCAGAAGCATCTCTAACTCTGCCTCAGTTACACAAGAACAATCTTTAAAATCCAAACCTCTAAAGTAAATGTGGTAGAGCACTGGTAGGGAGGGTCTTCAGTCTATGGGGCCTAGGACTACTTCAATGTGGGAAGCTTTCTGTCATTGTGTCAGCTGACCTGATTATGTAGGAGAGGACACAAAATTCAGCCATTACAGGCTGTAACAGTATAGTTCTACTATACTGTGTCCAGGAAACTCAAACCTTCTCTTTCATCAGCAAAACCCAAACCTAAAGGTGACTTACTTATTACAACTTAAAACAGACGCTAAAAAGTACTTCATCAGGGCCGGCCTGGTGGCGCACTGGATAAGTGCGCCGCTTGGGAAGCGTGGCGGCGCTCCTGCCCGAGGGTTCGGATCCCACATACAGACCGGTTCCCGCTCACTGGCTGAGCGAGGCGCGGGAGCAACACCAAGGGTTGCGATCCCGTTGCCGGTCCCCGGTCTGGTACGGGGGCAACACTGAGGGTTGTGGTCCCTTGCCGGGACCGGAAAAAAAAAAAAAAAAAAAAAAAAAAAAAAAAAAAAAAAAAAGAAGTAGAGTTATTTG